>NC_091492.1:12946849-13036849 GCF_947461875.1 Haliaeetus albicilla
AAGTTTTGAAGAAATCCTAATAATTTCAAATTAAACCCTAATCAGAGCCCTGTAGCTATCAGACAAAGGTCTAATTATAGGACCTCATAAATAGACACTTTAAAATGTTGGAATGTGTAACTTGTTCATTAGACACTGTTTCTGTATATTAAGAATAGATGAATAGAAATACTTCTATACTTCAGTTTGAGAAACAATATTTTGCAGTGTGCGAGAATCAAACATGCTGTCATCTGGTGTGCTTTTTTCTGGTTGTGGAAGATATGGGCTTTTTGGGGAGGGATATAATACATAAAAGATGGAAATGTCCTCTTTTTGACTAAGGTACTGTAATTCTCACAACATGAAAAGTAGCTCAAAGAAAAATCTGACTGGCCCCCTATCCCTCTTCCTTGTTTCCTACAGAGCTGTATCCAAGACATGCTTTATAGGTGACTGCATACATCATGCAGTGCTCTAAGTGTGTCTTTACAAGTATCCTGAATGCTGCTTGAGTATGGAAATTACCGACAAAAGAAATTAAGAGCAGGAACCCCATGATTAGACTAATGCATTGATCAAGTCAATTCTTCTCTGTTTCACTGCCAACACACCACATATAAAAGCGTCATTAAAGAAACTTTGCTGTCTCTCCTACTAATGGTCTACAATTTGAGCATGCCCAGATGATTGACAGGCTGTGCCAGGGCTGCCTGTGTTGTCTGAAAAAGCCACATCGGATCAGCGGAAGCTTAAAGCAAAGCATAAATTATAGATATATGTCTGTTTCTTTGATGATGTGAGACTAGTAGGTGCATCCCACTTCCATCACACAAAGAACCACACTTTCATGCAGCTTTTTCACTTTGTCACATCACATTTGAAAAAACAACAGTGAAAACATAAATGTTCTATTTTTTTTAACAAACAGCCTGTTCAAAGCCAGTTTTGAAGTTCTTCACTTTCTGAATTAATTAAATATAAAATAAGTGTTAAATTGCAAAGTTCAGTGCAGCAAGGATTGTTGCTTATTTTCTATATCTATTTGTCATTACTGTTAACTGTTACACATGTTTCTGAACCAGAGCTACTGAACTGGAATGCTCTTAGCACTTTGGCCATTCAAAACAAAGGTGTTCAGAAGGCACTGAAAAGGGAGTTTCTTTTGCTTTGTAAATTTTATTGTGAAAAGCTGATAGAATTTTATTACTTTGGGGCTCAGGATAATGCTTATAATTATCAAGCATAAGTATGTGTAATATATTTATATAATAAAAGAGAGACAGATTGTCATTATAATCTTACCCTTCCAACATGAAGAATACTGCAGACTTATTGTAATATTAACAGATGAAATGCTACCTAGTTTGTTGATGTCATTTCTTTACCAGAACAAAAATCTCCATTATAGATTAATTCATGAATTTGATGGTTGTGGCTAATAGTCAGCCAAAAATAATAATGCATTAGTGTTCAGTCATAGAGTAATTACTCTAAAAATGCCTTCTACATTTGCAATTTCAACGAAACGCTTAAAATATAATACTAGACAGATACAGGATAGATCCATTACATACTTCTGAGGTACTGCAGAAGAGAGACTTGATAGCACTTGACTGAAAAGGGTTATATTTTTTTTAGTGTCGCATTTTGTTTCAAGTATTTAGTTTTTCAGTTTCCTTGTTATCATTGAACTTGCTCTTCAGCTCTACTGTAATGTTTCCTTTTATGCTTTGCTGATGTCCAGTTTTATTTCATAGAAATAGTTTACTGAGTAAAGCATAATTGTACTTTGTAAAATACTCATCTTGTATCACTTCTTTTAGAGATCAGACATTTCCTTTTCCCATAAGGTCTAAAGATCTGTAAGTTGACATAATTCTGCACAAATCACTCTGGTGGTGTAACTTAGACTGTCCAAATTCCCCTTGGACTGTGGCCTCTGTAACTGTGCCATCACTCACTTAACTTCACCTTATCTTTAAATAAGTTCAACCAGAAGGGACTTGTTCAACTCACCACCTCTTGAGTAATGTGAATTATTTATATGATCTTCATATGTGTTCGTTAAGCTATATACAGTAAGCCTAAGTGTAACTGTTTATTCTGTTCATCCATAAGAGTGTTACCTCAAGCTTTGAACTCAGGCTAACCACAATAAAAATCTCTCTTTTTTGCTGTTCTTTGATGGAAATCGACATAATTTTTTCATGTTGTACAATGGCAGCAGTGTTGTCTCAGATGGGCACATTACCACGGGAATGCATAAAGAGACATTTCACGTGTTCGGTGTTGTTGTGTTGCCACTTTCCAGACCACCTTCCCCTACTGCTTTGCAGAGCCAAATGTACATGAAACTGTGTGCTACGACGTCTTACAATATAAATATGCCACTGTAAAGGCTACTGTGGAAGTGATGATTAGAATAGTCCTTTTTTATCAATTCACTACTTGGCTTGAGGAGTTATTAAGTGTTCTTTGTCTGTAGAGGAATGTTAAGCATTGTGAAATAAGAATTCTGTAAAGCAGTCCTGTTAGCTACTTAAAAGGACCTCAGTTAAAATGGAAATAAACTAAAACAAACACAGTGAAATGCAGTACTAAAATGGATTCTCCAAAAAAGACCAACTAGTGAAAGTTGCATTGAAAGCGCCGTGTATTTATAAGTGATGCTAGAGAGCTATACACATGGTCTGTTTAGAGGCAATATTTTTCGTGGAAGACAGTTGCACCAGTACTAGTCTAAAATCTTTAAAAGGGGATGGAAACAATCATTTTTCTAACTTATACTAATAAGCTTTGGTTTTCTTTAGTACCTCTGCTTTCCATTTGAAATTTGTCCAGAACAGCAGTGTTTACACATGTCCTGTTAGAAGTAATGCCAGAGGGACCTCAAAGGCATGAGTCTTGTTCCATTCTTTTTTGGTTGATTTTCCTCAAACATAAGATATTTTAACGCCTCTGTAGATCATAGGATGAATAGAGTCTACAGAATCAACCATTGTACCTCTTTCAGCATTAAGTGTGCTCAGGTTAGAACTTGCTTAATTTATGAGCTGTGAGGCAGCCATGAAACTAGGAGTAGGTATATTGTTAGAACAGATTTCATTTTTCAGAAATAAGAGAATTTTTTTCTGTTGGGTTTTTTTTCAGAATTAAGAAGGGGGTTTTCTGTTCTTTTCTGTATTTTTTACCAGAAATAAGTTTTTTTTTCTTTTTTTTTTTTTTTCTTGGGGTTTCCCTCCCCGTTCTGCTTTCTCTGGAATGCCTGTATGTTCTTGTGTACAGTGGGTTTCCTCCTTGGCAAAGCAGCTTCATATGTTTCATGGTTTTCTGCTCTTCTGAACTGGAACATGTTCTTGTGTGCTTCTAAGAGCACATAGCTTTAGAGGATCTGCAAAAGACGAGGTATTTCATGCATCCCTTTCTGAGGTCTATTTCTAACAGTCCCTTGAAACCAATTCAAAACTCTCCCTAATTATAATAGGACAGGTTTGTGTCTGCTTTCAGTCAATAAAGCTTTGTTCTGCCTCAGGGATTTTACTTGTACCTGATTGTATAATGGAGGATAGAAGAAGCAGGCAATATTAATTTTAATCCCTGACTATCTTTCATTCAAATAAAAGGTGCAGAGAGATTGATTGAAAGGAAGAAATGTGAATGTGGTACTACTAAAGGAAACATTCTGCGCTGAGAAGTTCTGCTGGGTGGGACACTAAGCTCCCCCTCTATTTTTCCCTTTTTAAAATGTTTTAGGGTTTGACATTGGACAAAAAGACAGTGTGTTTAAAATGGTAGCCCTCCTCTATTCAGAAAGCTGCCATACATTGCAGGAAGCATGCAACACCAGACGCGCAGCTCTGGGGTGAAGGCTGTCGGTTCCAGCAGCAAGTACCGCTCGGACCGGCTCAGTACTCCTGGTGCATGGACCCAGATGTCCTGGAAGCTGGGAAATGTTAAGGTCAAGCAAGCAGCTGTCTACCAACTTTAGTGATATGTGAAAGTGGAGGAGGTTTGTATCAGACTGGATCTTCTACCTTTTCAGGCTCTGGCAATAAGTAAGAGTATTGCTTTTGGTACTTCAAACACTGCCTCCGTAGCAAATGATATAGCAAATGTCTTGTGATGGGAATGTAATCAGATGAAACAAACGGGAGGGTAGGACTGGCCAAAACTGAAAAACTGGTTAGGAAAACCCACGAAACCAAACTATCCAATACTATATTGAAGCAAACCTGGGTTTTGTGATCCCTATTTTTCATTTTGTAGCTTTCTTGGGGTATTTAGTTCTAGGCTTGGAAGCTTGAGGTTTCCTTCTGTCAAAGCAGTGTTGAAAAGCTGATACATATATAAAGTTTTAAACATATCATGGTAAGTTTTCTGTTGTTAACACAGAGTACATCTTCTAATTTTTTGATAGTCTTTCTAAAATAATCAAAATTATACTGTAACTTAAGAAACACGCTAGATTTTTTCTTGATAAAACTGTTCCAGAAGCCAATGTCTCCAGAGAAAACAATTCTAGCTCTGTGTCCTGTGATGAAGGGTTCGTTATCCCATTGTCAGATCTGGGTCTAAAAATTAAAATAAAAATGGGTATAGTAGGGAGGAAGGGGAACTACCTTAAGATACTGAGGTTTATATTTTTACTGTGCAGCTCTAAAAGGAAGGAGGTTTTATTGCTTACAGAGAAATTAATTTCTCAGGGTACTTAACTCAACAAACTGATAACGACAGATCAGCCTTACAGTGCTCCTCAAGACTCAGTTCTGCAACCCGTAGCTTAGAGTCAAGAGTGGGAAACCATGAGCAATAAAGGAGCAAAAGCATCCTCCTTACTTTTTGTATCTGGGTCATCTTAATTGATCCCAGCAGACTTCCTCATTGCTGGACTACCTCAATCAACCCACCTACATCCTCACCTGGAGGAACTTGTCTCTTTTCCTAGCAGCTGAGGCAATACCTTCGGGGAAGAAAAGGTTTCCTCTATTACTCCAGGGAAGATTTTTAACCTCATCATTGCCATATACGTTGCTGGGCAGTCACCATCACAAACAAATGACAAACCAATACTTATACTTCCCAGCCCACTATATGTTCATTTGTACTCCTAGAAAGGAAGTTGTGGACTCTACAGCTGGAATAGATATTTTCAGTAGCTATATATATAACTGGTTTTCTTACTGTTCCATGCACTTAGCTCAGTCTTTAATGTCTTTCTGAAAATTTTGGTTAGCAAGAGCAATAACTACAATGACTTTAAAATATGTACAGTTTTAAAATATGGACCACTGGCCTGAACTGATTGAACCTTTGCTGAAACAGACAAAAAAATCACTCTCAACCTGAATAGTAAATGTTGACGTTAGAAAAATTTTTGTACAGTTGTTGCTGTAGAACTTGTTTCTGTGTGATGTTACATATTTCTAGGTGGAAGAAATACTGCAAAAAATCCTCAAGCCATTTGATAAGTTTGTATCTTTTGAAGCATTTTAGGCAAGTACTTAAAATCAGGAAGCATTAAAATCTCCTTAAGACCATTTGTGTACTATTTTACTTTCAGGTCTGGATATTTGAGTGAAATTCAGATGAGTTTTATCTAAACTTGTAAGTGCTCACACACTTTTCCAAGCATTTTTAGTTCTATTACTTGAAAATGCCTTACCATTTTCTTTTCATAATAATCCATATTATTTAGTGGCTCCGAATGATCATGAAAGATTCATTTCTGCACAGCTATACCTTTCTTCTGTATCTTCACATTCCAAGATAACCTCGTAAGAGTTTTTACATCTGTGTATATACCTGGATGACGTGATGGTGATATCCTCTTCAGGTGAAAAGGAATAACTGTGGAAACCAGTCTCTCTTTTAACTTTCAGTTTTCCTCTCAGACTAATTTGGAAATGGCAAAAAGTGATTATCACCTGAAAAAGTTTTGGTGCTCTAAACATGAGCCTTGTTTCACCCCTTTCTGATGTCTTTCCTCATCTATTCCATCTGTTCCTGAAATATCAGAATACAAATGCATTAACATTCAGATTACATCTGCTGAAGTCAGAGCATTTGAATAATTCCAAATTAAGGACAGTGATTTACCGTGTCCTTAGTCTAGCGGTCCTCAAGTACTAACTTGTTCAGCTGTCATGATGTAACACCATACTACAGGCTGGACCTAAATACTAAATATTTAAAAAGTCTGTAGTAGTGTTTTCTGAGTATTATACTGCTCTTATGTTCATCTTCTTTTTTTTAATTATTTTTATCAGTGGAGCTAGTAGTGAAACTAAAGACCAAGAAGTAGATTATGCTTTTAGCAGTATCTCCCATGCAACCATATGCTATGCTTTCGACTAAAACCAGTCTTACTGTTTGGGGCTTTTTTGTTATCAATGTTTCAGGTGTTCACTTTTCTCCAGAGCACTCCTATAGAAGCTGTTCAAGCAGCCTGTGTAGTTTAAGGGAGCTTGCTGAGCGTTGCCAGCAATATTCAGCACCAGAGGGAAGGGAACTGAGCAGTGCATCCTGCCACACTCAGGGAAGCAGCTGTACTGGATGGAGTACTCCATCCTAGCTATGCAACCAGTAACTGCAGCCAGTAAGTATTCTTCTGCGAGCTTCCTTGGCACTTCTAACATCTGCAGGTTTAATGCATACATATAAAATGTTAAGGGTGTGCATTCCTCTGCTTCCCATAGCTGCACAGCTCTCATGTGAGTCATTTACACTCACCTAGCTAAAATGAAAAAAATCTTAGTATTGTTCGTATCAGTTACAGCGATGCTAAAGAACAGATCTTAGGATCTGTCAGAAGGAGGTGCCTGTGGTTTTGTTGTGTCTGCCTCCAATTAAGCTTTAACATTTTTGTGTAGATAAGCTTTAACTTTGTGTTTCTGAAGACTATTTAGTGTAGTGAGCTTGGTTTCATGCTACTACAGTTCAGGCAGCAATCCTGTTGAAAAGATGAAAAGCAGAAGCAGTCATAACTTTTGAATCATCACAGCTTTTAAGCAGTGATGTAGCCAGCTTCTTGCTTCAGCCAAGTTGACACTCAAAGCCAGTAAAAGCTTCAAGAAGAAATGCATAGTGGACACCTATCCCAAGGATAGACAAGAGCTGTGGTGCTCACTAATGCTGCCTGCCTGCAACACTTAGCCTGTGAGAGGTTACTGAAACTGAAAAGTCACAATTCCACATCTGATGCATTGACCCCCTGGAAGACAGTAAATTCTGATATACATTAGAAAGCCGAAAACTGATTGTGTATGACAAATCTGTTAAAAGTACAATTTGAGATTCAGCGGGTAATTCTACAATCAGTGAAATGAAACAAAGGCTTGGTGCTAACCTTAACTATCCATTGGAGAAATAAGAAGCCACATTTTCCTGCATCTTACTTTGAATAGCAAAAATAAAGCAAAGCAGTGAGAGACAATTACTTGTGGAATCAATGCTTTAAGACGTAATCTTAAAAAGGAAATACAAGGTTGACTTTAGACTTCAGTAGCAGATCTGCATTATTCCATCAAGTTACTTAGATGGTTTAGTTTATGTCATATTAAATTGTGTTTGTATAGCTGATTAACAGAGGGCAGTATAGAAGGTAGTCTGTTCTAGCAAATGGCCTCAGAACCTGTTTATAGCTCTAAAATCTCTATAGCCCAATAAGAAAAAAAGGGATTGGTTTAAAGCGTGTAAGAGAAGTGTGTTCGTGATAATTCTGTGTCTGCCATAGAACAGCAAGCTGTCCTTGCTTGCTTTCATCTAATGTCTACCAACAGAGTAGGTCTTCAAAGCTCTTCATTCAAGTCCTGTCCACACAAACACCGGGAATAGGTGCCAACCTGCAAATACTGTACAAACACTGCTTGTCTTACTTCATTTTATTTTCATTCTTTAATGGCAATTTATAAGCAATTCTTACAGGAAGATACTGTATTTTACTCCAGATTTAAATTTCTAAAGGATTTTTCATTTCCCTTTCTTTTGAATATGTTTAAAATATCCTGTCTAGAAATTATCTGGTACTGCTGGTATTCCATTCTACTGAGCTGTTGTTTTCATTTTGAGAGTCGTCTTTTCCTTTCTTTTGAAATAAGACCTAGACTAAATACCAAAATTCTTTCACTGCATATTATGGCTGAGTGCACTAAAATATAAAAACCTTGATTTAAGTATTTTTGTATTCAAAGATCATAGGCAAGTGTTCATTTGAAGGTTCAGTGGCATTTTGAAATGAGAACATCGTATATAAAGATGTCAGAGATGGAGCCTCCCACAGTGAGGTTGAAAGAAAAAGAAGAACAGAATGAATAGTAGAGCTTCTAGGTTCCAAGGAATTTTAACATCTCATTACTTTAGATTACTCTACATATAATTTTCCAATATTTTGTATTATAGACTTTGAATGTATTGGTTAAAATTACTTCATGCCTGACATCAATTTAGTCTTATTCATTATGTCCTTTAAATAAAATCTTAAAAATAGCTGGTTTCAGTAAGTGAGCAATTTTCTGATAGATGCAGATTCTTCAACATTTCCAAAGTGAACTTGCTGTAAATGAAAACAGGGAGACTAGGAGGTAGCAGTCCCTCAGCATTTCTTGAGCAATCTAGTATTATATGAATGTAAGTAGTTAGAGTTTTTAATATATTTTATTGCAGTTTATACTATATTTTATTGCATTCAAGATTTTTATAACCCTACAATTAAAGCTCTTGCTACCTAGCTAAGCAATTCTGACTTTCTTTGTCTAATGACAATGATTGTGATGTTATCGTTTGGTATATATAGCCAGTGCTTTGATTGGTGTTCATATGTCTTTGGTAATCTAACAAACTGTGATAGAACTCTGGTTGCCTGAGGTAGGACGGGATTTTGAGCACAAGTAGATGTATCTCTACATTTGGTCTAGTAGCTATCTTGAGCTATATCCAATAGTGAAACTGAGGTCACCGATGACCCCATCACCCACATCTCTTCTTAAAATTTGTGTCCCATTTCCATTTCTTATTTCTATGACGCAGCTATAATCTGGCTGTAAACAAATGAGACATCAAATGAATGTCTTACTATACATTTTCTTCATTATCTCAAGTTTTTAAAAACATCCCATTAAAACATATACCATATGCTTTCTACCTCTGTACCAGTGTTTTAAAATTGTAATACTTGTGATCT
Source organism: Haliaeetus albicilla (assembly GCF_947461875.1). Taxonomy (NCBI): domain Eukaryota; kingdom Metazoa; phylum Chordata; class Aves; order Accipitriformes; family Accipitridae; genus Haliaeetus; species Haliaeetus albicilla. Next base: position 12,956,010 of record NC_091492.1, read on the forward strand.
TTAAAAGCTAGAAAGCAACTTCCATGTCTTTTCTAGATATCTAAATTAAGTAAATATTAAGTAAATATATAAAATCTTAGAGCTGGTTTGCATATAATCACATATCCAAAACACCTATTGAAAATACCAAATATATAACTATATGCATTTATTTAGGACAAATACATCCATTGTTTACTATGCAACCCTTTTTGTTTTTGAAAGAGCTTATAAAACAATTAGTTAAACCCACAAGTGCATCCCTTCGGACAGTGGAATTAAATAATCCAGTTGGTTTATATTGCTATTTCTATTTCTTATTCTATTTGGGGTTGTTTCGTAATGCTTGAGAGAAACTTTCTGTTCTAGATACATCAGAATACCACTCCACGTCCATTGCAAGAGAGTGTTTGGAGCTGAATGGAGGAGCAAAAGGGAGGAAGGAGGTCTTAAAGGACGGAACTTCCATTTCTTTCATGTCTGCTGGGAGAAAAAATGAGATTATATCTATGAAGGATATCAGGCAGAGTTTCCTTCTGTTAATATGGTGAAGCACTGGAAGAAGCTCCCTAGAAAGCATTTATGTTGTCTCGTCCCAAAGAGATTTTAAGAAGAGGTTCAATAATGTCTGTCTTACGAGTAGAGGAGAGATCCTCCCACAGTGCAGATGGTTGAATAGAGAGGAAATCCTTAGTAATAATGGTCCTTTTGACACAGTGAGAAATTTGGTGTCTGGTAACGCATGAGAAATTTCAAGGGTTGATATTAAACTGTCAGTTCAAAAATATTTGGGAAGCCTTGCTCTAGGTGGTCCTTCCAACTCACCATTTCAGCCATATTTTGATACTTGCCTGGCCTGCTTCAAATACAGCTAATTTACAGCGGCACTAGTGCAAGACACCAGCCATGCTCATACAGAGATCTTTGCTCCTTTTCCTTCCTTTACTCTTAGAGACCAGACTTATTTTCTTGGAGGAAGCAGGGATTGGATAGATGGGCTCTTTGCTTTCTCAAATAAAAGGTGCGTGAGAAAAAGAGGAGCCTTCCAGCTCGCTGGGAAACACTGCAACACCTGCCTGTGTCCGGAGGAAAGCTCCCTCTTCAGGGGACTTTCCGTGCCTTGGGGAGAGTGAATCACAGCAAAAGCCAGTGCCTAGGGCAGGCCTGCGGGGTTCCCCCTGCCAGCACGCTCTGCCTGCCCATCTCTGCCTGCCAGGTGGGAATGTCTGTGCTCTGCGGTCGAAGGACGTGTGCTGGGACCCCTTGGTAGCTCAGTAGCACACCAGATCAGAGGGAAGAAAGGAGGGAATCAGCTATTTAAAAGGAAACTCACTGAAAAAGCCTGACAGAGAAAAAAAAAATTAGATGCAAAAGAGAAAGAGAAATACAGTCTGAAAGAGAATGGACTGAAAGGGCTAGTGAGTACTTTAGTCTCAGAGAGTCCCACAGAAAACTCATGCCTCGGCACCTGAAAGCTGAGAGTCACTCACAGCAGTGCAAACCTAATGTAAAAATGCAGCCTTTCCAAACCAGTAATGTTTCAAAACCTTCTCCTGCCTTGTACAGTACTTTATGCCTCCTCCTCCTCTACTAGCTTCTGAACAGAGTTTTGCGTGCTTATTACAGGCAGTGTTGCCAGTTCTTACAATTTTATCGTGAACTTCAAGGTATTTGATGCTTTATTTAAACCCTCAGCTCCTGCAAATGCAAAAAGAATTTTTTTAAAGGTAAAACAAAACTTTCTAGGTCTCATGATTATGTAGGAAGCTTGAAAGTGTGATCCCAAAAATATACCTTAAGACTTAATCCCTCAGAATTCAGAAGTCATCATGTGAATATAAAGAACCCAAGTGTGCTGGGGTTTCTATTTCTTGTTTCCTGGATTTTTTTCTCTCTTGTAGTTATTATGCATGTTTTCAGGATTTGGGGAAATCCAGTTGATAATCTGTCAAAGTTTGGAGCAGTACACATACTGAATGAAGGTTATAATATTTCTACTACAGCTTCAAGCCCTAGTGAAAAAAAAGAGGACAGGGACTTCTCCCTGGAAACCAGTGGTAAGACATTGGCATCTCCTGGCTAATGCTTTCCAGTATATCAAGCAAAGAAAAAACAGAAAAGAAACTAAAAGCCATAGAGCAATTACTTATTAAAATTTGCCATTTGCTTTAGGTGCCTACAGTATTTTCCATTTAGACCACTTGGTAGAATCTCCTGTGTTTGGTAGAAACTTTATAAAAAGTTTGTTTAATGTTTTAAAATTTCGACTTATTTGATAAATGAAAAAGATGCAGATTTTTGCAGAAGTGTGAAAATGAGTACCAGAATCATCTGCCCTGATTGCATTTCCACACCGATTCTGACAATAAATCATTTCCCTTTATTGTATCTTTCTTCCCCAACTTGCCTTTGTGACCAGGCCCATGACTGAAAAGTCTGTTCCTATGTTTGGAGACGGCAGGAACAGAACACAGATTTTCAGATTTCCTTTAAGCAAGTTTCTTTTCTAGCCCTTTTCCTCATGAAGATAACTTTGAAAATCCTTACTAAAACTAATTGAGAGGGTTGAAAGCTTGCCTCAGATTTTTTTTTTTTTTTTTTTCCCCCTAAAGCTTATTCAGAGTGATATAGAAGCCTCCTAGGATTGGGCTTTGGGGTCTGCAGACTGCTCAAATCGAAGCCCAAATCCTCAGAGGTGCTGAACAGCTCCAACTCCAGCTTTGGCTCCTTGTTAGTAGTGGCTTCCAGCAACATCTGCAGCTCCTACAGGGATCAAGACTTAGTGGCTCTTTGGAACTCCCAACAGGCATTTGTTCAGGGGTGGTGCATTTTTATACTTAAGTTTCACTTGCAGTAGGATGTTTTCAAAAGACTGTCTGGCATGCAATTGCAAAGATCCTTTACATATTGCTAAAGATCCTTTCCATGTAGTTAAATGTTATGAAGAATCAGGGTCTTACGCAGTCACTTAAAGCACCCTGATTCTGTTTGCAGTCTCAACAATTCGCTTGCTTGGGAAAGAATATTTTTGGGGGAACCTTAAGCCTAAACTATTTCCCAGTTCGATGTCTCCTTTCCAGCAGTAAACACCGTTTCACTTGAAGTGGTCAACTGTATGATCCAGCACCCCTCCCCCACTCCTGTCCTTGTCACAATCACCTCTCTAAATGCTTTATTCATTACATTTTCATTGTCTTGAATTTATGCACTGAGGAAAGTGGGCTCCTAACGTTATGAATGTTGCTTTCATTCTGCTTAGCATGTCATTTTGCTGCTACAGACAAAACTTTCCCCTCTCCCTCAGATATTTTCTGCTGAGAAGCTTGATTCCAGTTTCCGTTTTCTGTTCCACATCCAAATATTCTCCATTTTATATCCCCATCTTTTAGCGAAATCTATAAAGGCTGCTAAAGGAAGGATAAAATGTAACACATACAGCCATGACAAACCTGTGATACCTGGTTCTGGTCACACACTGGTATAAGCTGGAAATAACTGGTGATATCAATAATTACCCAAACTTATATAAGCAGACTGGAGAAGCAACATGCCACTTGCTACATAGAAGCTTACATAGCCTACGCGTGCATGTAATACGTGTGTGTGTGTGTGTAGGCAGACATCAGTAACTGCAATTCAAGAAGTTTACAAGAATACCAAATTTCCAAAAAAAGCCTGTTTCTGAAAATTCATGTCTTACTAATACAAAAGTAAAGGTGATCTGAATAATAATATAATATATTGGCTTTATATAGTGATTTTGGTGAATGTATCTCAAAGTTTTCTAAGCTGAATGAACTCTGTTTTACAGATGAAGACAAAAAGTTGAAGTGAGCTGCCCAGGTTCATGCTGCAAGTGCTACAGCTCAGAATAGTCCAGAGAACTGTCTGGAGAACTCTTTTGTTTCCCTTATATTTACCTTAGAAGTCTTCAAACAGTAAAATGAAAGAGAAGGGGACATGAGAGGAAATGAAACCATATAAAGGTAACTCATCAGCCAACTCTTCCTTCTCAAAAACACAAAATAAAAGTTTCATTCAATCCCAACAAACCCAGATGTCACCAATTAAGAGCAAAAGTAGGAACAGATAATTCAGGCTTTTTGTTGTTGTTTTTTAAAGTAGCTTTTCTACTGAAGCCATATACATACATATTACGCAGATCAGACTACTAACACACATCTCCAACTTCTAGCCTTTCTTTGTGATAACACTGTGTTCTGTGCTTGCCAAACAAAAGCTTAAATACAAATAAAAATCAGGATAGCAAATGACAAATTCCAGCCCTAAGAAATTGAACAAACCAGTAAATCATATGTCATAACGCAATTTCTGATAATAGTGCTGTACATAAAGAAATAAACAAGCTAAGAAGAATTTCCACTCTTTTCCAATGGTACTTGACACTCAAGTGGTTTACTCTTTTCAAAATATTAAGAGAGAATTAGGCCATTTTTTGTGTAAAATGTTCATATGGCTATTTCATTTACCTCCTTGCAAATCTGAGTGCTCTACTGTGTAACTTGGAAAAACAGTACACGGGGCTTTTCAGCTACCTAGGTTTCTCTGGAAAGACTTGGGCCTGAATGCAAAAAGCAACTTAAAATGTGGCAATGTTGGCTATCGCTGTGCATAATTTGTAGGCTTGGGCTCTGGAGTGGAAACCGAACTTTGTTGCAGACATGTAGTCTCCATGAACCGCGCATGGGGAGAGAAGACGCTTTATAGGAGCTACAGAAACTGCCTGGCTGCATGGAGTCACCTGGAGGAGTCTGAGGCTAGCCAGGAAAGCGCTGAGGTGAGGGATGTGTGGTAATATCCCTGCCAGGCTGGGGATCCAAAAGAAAATGTATGGGGTGGGGTTGTACGTGTTATTTTTCTGTCAAATTTGTCCCACCACATAGCAGAACCACGAGGATTTGGGCAGGGTAGAGCAAGCCTCTCTTCACTGCAACAGCCTGCAACTTAGTTTAGGCTTTAGTGTGTTGTGAAACCCTACCCTTGTGCTCCAGAAACCTCATTCTCTTATAGCAATGTAGGTCTGATGGAGCTCTGTTCGAGTAAATTATGTAAATCTAGTCTTGGGGAAGGGAGACTAGTTCCCAGCATTGAAACGTAATTGAAACATGCACACAAACGCCACATGTGTGTCCTGGCATTAAATGGCCATTCACAGATTCTACCCCTTGACTGGCTTTATGGAAATGTTCATTCAGGTTCATCCCTCCTCTCCAAAAATAAACCTGGGACTGATTATAGTTTTGCATTGAAATCATGTGAAACTCATGGGTTTGAGTCCAGAGGAAACGTGGGAGTTTCTTGTGGAGATTTTCAGTTCACTTGAATTTGAAACTCAGAATGAAACTTGGGGCAGGAGAGAGTGAACACACACAGATCCACAGGAAAGAGTATGTTCAAACAAACTCTCGTGAAATGCAGCTGCCAACAGCTTTAGAAGAAATCCTCACTCAAAAAAATGAAATGAAAACAAATCAAAACACATTCCTCTCTCTCAAAAGTCTGACTCTTACTGCTACCAAAAATCTCTCTTTCCACTCTGGGCAATGCCATTTGTTAAAAAAAAAAGAAAATGCATAATGTTTTGCTCAACAAAATGTCCCTATAGCAGCTCTAAAAGTATGTTTTAATTAATTTATAAACAAAAGATTATTTCCTGCACTGCCAGCAAAAATCCTGTTTGCCGACAAGGTTCTGGCTTCAAACATTATCAGCAACTGGCAGGATGAGTCCTTTTATGTAAATGAACTCATTATTATTAATTTCTGCTGGTGCTGAACGATTTATGAACTGCTTTTCGAATATGGAAAAGTGGTTCATGAATCAGAGGGGAAAAAATGTTCAAAAAGTCCTGGGTCGATAAATAACAGTAGTCATTCATGAATCCCGCCCATGGTGTCTTTTATCTTCAGTAAGAAGAAGATCAAAATGATGAAATAGTAATGTGCCAACAAAAAAGGATTGAATGGGCAGAGACTAGTAACATTGTCCTCTTCAAGCCTTAATGGGCAGGGATGAATGGTGACAGACTATCCTTCACTAACAGGCAGCTATATACTATGATTCTCCCAAGGTGAAAGCGTTCTTTTTTCGTATGCATGCCACACAGAGCCAGAAGAAGAGGGAGCTGCTGAGCAGAGTCCCACTTGCCCCCTGCCTCCACAAACATACACAAGCCATGGTCGAGGGATGGTGCTTTCCCATCGTAGCTGCTTTTCAAGGAATACAAGCCTACTATGCACAGACATCGTAATTGCAAACCTCCCGGCAACCTCATGCTTCCCCCATGTCTTTTACACCTCATTATTGCTAGTCTTCCTGGAACTGGCATGTTACCTAGTTCTTCTCTACGAGGGAGTGCGGAACTGATTTGATTTTAAAGGCTCTTATTTTAAGATGAACAGAGATGAAAAGTACTTCATAAAAAGTGAGAAATCTGGCAGCTGTTCACCTTACCCCTGCTCTCTGAGCATACCACTAGCCCTGAACAGGTTAGAGTCTTCAGGACAGTACCGGGTATATAACAATTTACATTGGCCTTGTTTAATGAAGACACCGCTTTTCATCTGTATTTGAAGGAATCAGGCTGAAACACAAAATATTGCATGTACCAGGAGTAAATTGTGGTCATAGAGGTGGTATTTTCTCCTTTAGGAAATTCTCTGATGTGCAAGTGGTCACAAAGAACTGGGTCAAATTTAATGTAATTTCACTAAACTCACAGAAGTTGTGCCCAGAATGAGTTTAGCCAGAATTATTATTTCAATGCTAAATATAGGGTAAGTCTATAAAAATGAAGTAGAGATGGTGATAAAAAAATCTGTTCTCTAATTAGTTTTCCTTTCCACAGTTTTGATATAGGAAGAAGCTACAACTGCACGTTGTGATTATTTGCTCTTAAATAGCATTGCTCATCTAAGAACTTCAAAGACTTTTCAGGTATTAGTCAATTATAAGCTCACAACATCCTGTGAGGTACAAGGAATTCTATTAGCACTAAAGGTGAGGAAAATGAAGCAAGGAAAAGTTACATGCACAAGGTCTTGAAAAGAATTTGGCAGCCTCAGTAGTCAATCTAGAAGAAGTGATGACTTTTCCTACTGCAACCAATAGTCAAAAGTATCTTCCAGCAGAGGAAACTAAAATGACAGACTAGTAGCTGGTTTTTGACTTTATTCTTATGTATATTTCAAACTAATATCTTGTCCATTTTCTTTATTTCATATTGCCATAGGACAAAATTCCTAAGCTTCTGAGCTCAGCAATGAAGTTTTAATCACCTCAATATACATCTTTCTACAATATATATTTTTCTGTCTACCAAAGACATAATGGCTGCTCCTTTTATGGGAAACCAGGATTTAATCCAGTAAGTCTGTGAGAATCAATATTCTTGTGAAATGACACCATGTTGAAGTTATTTTATGTTATGTTGATGGTTAGCTAATTTTGTAATGGAGACATTTCTTCTAGAAGCAGACATAGTATAATTTAGTGGTAAAAACGTCAATCACAAGGGGTTGAACACTTATGTCAGGGCAGGAAGAGGGCAGATTTATTGATGGAAATGTATCTATATACTCTTTGTGGCACTTTGACCTGAAATATCCATTTTGGTTATAATTTTGTTTTGTGAAAATGACATCAACTGCAATCACTAATGTAAAAATGACACTGGAATGCTTTGTTCCACAGGCCTGATTTAAAAGTCTTGCTGCTGTTTGTTATAGTAACAGCTTCTCAATAGCAAGTGAATTAAGGTACTCATTTAACTGCTCCTTTTTGCCGTTTGTAGGATTTTGTAATAGATGATAACCTCAGAAAAAACACAGTGTTCTTTTTTCTATTGTTTAATATTGTTTAAATAATAAATATATAGCATGTTTCATAATGACATTGAGGTAACCAAGAGAAGGAGGCATGGTGCTCTGGATAATATTATATGTGGATATATTCCTGTGTGGTTTTTCTTCCTAATGCCAGTTAACCACCCACCCAAAGCCATAAAAAATAACGATAGGAATGGGTAGGAGAGGATGGAATAAAATAAGTACAGAGGTTGAGAATGAGTAAGTGACAAGGAAGGAGACAAAGAAACAGCACAGTGCAAAACATGGGGAATGCAGGAATGTCTCGTTTATAACTTCAGGGTTTTTTTTTATGAAATTACAAAATCCTTATCATCTCAATGGACTTTCATATTATTATTGCAGATTTACAATGGTGTAACTAAAAACAGAATCTGGCCAACCCTCAGCTTAAAGAATAGGAAAAAGGTCATTATGAACAATGTGAATTTTACAGAGGACCTGTGCTATAACGTGAAGTACTGGTTGTCTATTTTCTACTGCACAATCATTCCCCAAAAGAGTGCCTTTTACCAAATAATATCATGACTCCCTAATTATTAAAGGCTTAATTAATCTCTGGGCTAGTCCTGAGAAATCTGCACTTTAGTGTAGAGTGATTCTTGCACATTTGAAAGTTTAATTTTGTATAAATAATGATGGGGTGTTTTGCTAGATAGCACACAATCCGCTCATGCTTTCCCATTTTCTACCCTTCCATTTACACCCTTTGCATGACTATCATGCAAAGCTAACAGCTCGCTTTTCTCTAACAATCACCTTTTTTCACTGAGATGTACAAAACTCATAATCTGCTTTGTAAATCTTCATTCTTGGCTCCTTTTCAGGCAAAGTGACAGAATCGGAGACCATCCAATGTTCTGCTTTGTGGTGAGTCACAATGATTTTCTCACTTAAATGTAGAAACTATTTAGAGTTTGGGTAGATGACATCTTTCCAGCAGGACTAAAAGTGGGAATTTGTCCTATGTTTTAAGGCCGTGATCCCCAAAGATGTTTCTCTTGAGTGATATTCTAGGCTTTCTATAAAACTGATTCACTGGAAACAGTCCTCAAACAACTAAAGGCTGCTCATTAGAGAACGTAGAGCACTGCTCATAACATCACTAGTAGTGACGGTATGATAAATCAATAGGGCACTCATACAACAGTGTATTTGTTTGCACACTATCAAGCACAGCTAGACAGCTTGTTCACAGCTGCCTGTCATGCATCTCCATGTGGACTGGGAGAAGGTAGATCGGGAAAGCATCTGATCCTCCCAAAAGTTAGGACTGCTCATTAAGAGCAGTCATGGTGTGGTCACTGATCTACAAACTGGAGAAGAATCAAAATACTAGTAAGACTGAAATTTAGCTTACTCTCACATTTTGCTAATCAGATCATGGATAGTTAGTATGTGCCTCAGAGAAATGCTGACTGGCAGGAAGATTAGAAGAAAGTCATTATTAAAATAAGAAAAATGTAGATAATGTTTTGGGTGTTTGGGTTGGTTTTTTTTAAAGCAGAATTTTGTTGTTTTTTCTTAACCCTAGACATTTTAGTTCTGCGTATTTGCATAGGTAATATCTCTATCATATTTATTCACACTGCTCATAAAAGAGCACATCACAAAAGTGCCTGGAAAATAAAACTCCAATGAGAAGGGACCCATCAAGTTTAAATGGAGGTTTATATTGCAGCATTATGAGACAGAGGCTTGCACATTTGCAGCTCCCATGGCAGAAAGTGAAACTCTGAACAATTAAAGCAGCACAGACATCCTGCCCTAAAGGACTGTAAGCCTTTAAAAAAGCAGCCATGACCTCTCTTTACTGGGCCTGTTTTCTATTTAATTTACAGTCTTTATTAGCCAACAAAATCTTGGCTGGATCTTAGTCAAAGTGATGAATATATAAGCATTTTGATCTACAATTTGGGGCACTTCAAAGTATTCTTTACTTTATGACCATTTGTAATCAAGGTCAGAGCTCTGGCAGTAATTTAGATACCACCTAAACATACTTATAATATATAAATTGCTTTGCAGTAGCATGCATACTGTCCTTTCTATTTTTGTTCACAGTAAGATTGGAGTTGCAAATGCTCAGACTCTCAAAAAGTTACTCTTACAAGTATGTGTAAGCAGCTCCATACCTAAGTTTCTCTTACGCAGTTCCCGCAATAGCACACAAAAATGGTTTGTTTTCATCGGTTTATTTATTGAAATATGAGCTTGGGAGAGTACTAATACAAATTACTAACCTTGCGGGAGAGAAAAAAAAAAGAAAAAAAAAGCCTTGACACCTTTAAGGAGGAGTTTTTGTTCTTTTCTGTCATCTGTTTTTCTCACTTTTCCATATACTTTGCTCATGCACCAAAAGTTTTCCACTTTGTCACATCTAAGCAGTTTCAAAAGTGTTCCCCTTTCCAAGTACAGGGACTCTTTTTCATGCCAGCAGCATCCTGCAAAACAAAAACTAAAGGTGTGACCACTGTATTAGGACGAACATCTCAGGTTCTGGGCCCAGTTCTTTCTAGACGTGATGTCTTTCTACATCTTTCTCTCTAAATCTGTGCTTGCTAGGACCAATCTTCTGAGTCTCATACTTTTTCTCTACAGTCTGACCTTTTGACCAGCACAACTCAAATATTCATTCAAACCCCAGCATTGAGTCTCAGTTACTTTGGCCTTGGCAGACAGATACGTTGCCCATTCACTCTGACACTGCTGCAGGGGTGCATTTTCAAATTGAATATTGTACCATCTCCCTCTTCCACCATGCATCCTTTCATCAGCTCCTTCATCTGCCCTGCAAGTAAAAAAGTCCTACAGATGCTTTAAGGCCCACACAGGCTCTCCCCAGACTGTTTGTCCCTATCACATTCATGAGGTACTGACAGATCGATGTGCATCCACCATTCATAACAGATTTCATCACCAGTGTCTTAAATTTTGATCCATACTCGTTTTGTTTTTTCCTGTGAGGGCCCACTTCTGTAAAAATCTGCCAAGCTGCTACACTTGCCCTTCTTCACATCCTCCCTTAAAACTCTCCTCTGCTGTGACACCTTAAAAAAAAATGATAGTGGTTAAGCAGCTGATGTGCTGTGACTGCATAGTGATCATAATTATCTCCCAGTTACCTTGTCATTTCTGCCCCTCTCCTCATCTGTTTGCTGTCTCTTGTCTTTTGCTTAGATTAAAGACTTTTTGGGGTAGGGACCGTGCCTGTATTTCCTGTGCATTTGGATACCGTCCTGCACGAAGAGTCTTGGGTTCTAGGCACTACTGCAGCACACATAAATAAGAATTACTGTTCCTAAAGTAAAATCCTCTGCATTTTCGTATGCATAAATTATAGCTACATCCTGTAATCCATTTTTCAGGGTAAACAATTGACTTCAATGGGAGTTGAGCCAGGGCAGGAGTTGGCCTATAGTCTTTATTTAAAACAAGCAACATAACATATTATTAATCACCTTAAATAGAGACTATCACATTCAGTGATGCAATCCTACCTGCGGAAAAAATAAATACATTTCCAGAAACCTTATGACTTCTCTCATTTACACTAGGCCAGGCTGCTTTTAAGAAAACTATTGTTCTGCCAGGGATAACAAGATTGCAGTGACTCCCTGCTCATATTTCCTTCGTGTTGATTGCTTGGACATTGGCAAAAGGATGGTGAATAACCAGCAAAGTCAGTTGTATGCTACTCTGTCTTTGCCCAAGAGGTCTAAAGGTAGCTGTTACCTCCCATTCAGAGTTTTTATCTTCCACTAGAGCAACACAGTGCAGTCTTCTGGTGGCTGTAGTTTTGACTTTTATTCTGAATTTTGTTAATATCCTCAAATATAGCTTTATCCATATTGCAACCATAGCCTTAAGCTGCTAGTTATAATTCACCAAAGTCTTGGGGAAACAATCAGTTTGGCCAAGAATGCAGCTTGGGAAGAATCTCAAGCTATTTGTACATGCCTGCATCATAACTGTTGGTGGGAGAGGTGGTTACGGAGGCCACTGTCTCCTGTACTGTTCTTGAGGAATGACAGCTGTGTGCTTCCTCCCATGTAACTTGGAAGAACTGCAAAGGAGAGGAAAGTCAAAGCCAAAAATAAAAACATGCGCAAAAGCAATGAGTAAAATCTGCCAGATTCAAGGAGCTGTTGTACTACTGGAGATGAGCCAAAAATCTGTGGAAGTCCCCTATTAATGCAATGGCTTGGATGTAATTGCTTCCCCCCACACCCCACCCCTTCCTTCCCCAGGTGAATCTTGTCTTGCACATATAAGACAGACTACAAAAAGCATGCACAATTTTTCCAGAGTTATAATGTTTGTTTTACAGGCTTTCCGCCTGAAAGTATATTTTTTTTCTCTTCTCTTGCAAAGTGTCGGACTTCCTAAGTTGTTGATGTGTGAAAGTGAGACAAGTCCTTAATATACTTAGTAAATCCAGTCTGTATATGCTTACTTTCTACTCAAATTGATTATTATTTTAGCTAAGGGTTAATCTTAAATAAATGTTCATAGACCAGGTTGCTTGCTTTCCACTTTCTGCCAACGTTTAGGTCATTGGATGCTGGTCTGTAAATGAACCATGCAGATAAGACCTAATGTTAAATATCTAGGACTTCCTTATATAGGGAAAATGCAGGAAGGATAAGAATCTCCTTGCTTCAGACCATAAGACAGCTATTGACTTTCTAGCACTAGGAAGAAACCTTCTGAAGCATTTTCTGTTTGCCATCATCAGGAACAAGATGCTGAATTAGAAGCACAGTTGATCCTCGTCTGATTCAAAACCCCGTATGCTTCCAGTGCCATAATGAAAGTGCTCATAGTTGTGTAGCAAAATTGCTCCGGTGGAATATAGCATATATATGGACACAGAAGTAAACTCCAGGTTCCTTCCTAGCCTTTTACAAAAGGACATAGCATGTTTATCTAGAAAAGGGGGGTTGGTTTTTTTTTTTTCCCCCTCAAAGGACACAGGAATTGTATAACTTTATACTGACTTCAGTGTTTACTGTATTCTCAGCAATGTGCCTCTATACCCACATATTTGGGGGCTTCTTCAGTCAATTATTTCTGTGTTATTGGTGAGAAATTTATCTAAATATTTTGAGCGGAATACTATGGTGTATCTGAAAATTGCCTGTTCTTTCCTATCTGAGAAAAGCATGCAGTACTGAGTAGATAAAGCAAAACTTCATATTTATTTTAGATAATTTAGTCTCTAATTATGCAAAAGTGATGCGAGAGAGATACACAGAATCTGACCCAGAATTGTGACTAGAAAAATAATAATATTATCCTAATTAAAAACCATATAAGAGTTTGTTATCCAGCCTCAAATCCCTGACAGACTTGTATGGCTCAAATAATCGCAGGATTTTCAGGCTAAAGATTTAGTAAAAGTTTCATGGAAAAAAAGATCCCTAATGAATTCTCAGTGTTTTTTAATATTGTGCCTTTTCTACGGCAATGATGGCTTTTGGGGACTCTTGCTCACTTATGGGACATGTGGGTCATTCAAAAGCTTGAATATTCATTATGAGATGAGCTGGAACTGGATGCACAATATGTTTGGTTGAAAACTAAATTTTATGTAAATTCTACAGTGATGTTTTCTGGCTCAGTTAGAATCCATTCTACTGTTTATCTTTATACTAATAATGGTCTCTTGGGCTTCTTTTTAAGCCTCTCTGTATACTTTTTTTTTCTTTTAAAACGAAAGATGAAGATCCAAAGAAAACAATTTTTAAAGATAGAAATAGAAACACTAGGTAAAAGGAATTAGCAATGCAATCTCTGCATATATTATGTGGAAATCTTCTGTAAAATTGCAGCTTGGAATTTTATTCCTAGGAATTAACCATTTCATGTTTGAATAGCGCTGCTGCTCTGGTTCCCCATATTTCAAAAACCCTTTGGATCTACTTTTGATTTCTATTTATGGATATTTTTGTGATATTTGTTAAAATATTCCTTCTCCAGAGTGGTAGATCCAGTTCTCTGGAGGAAATAAAATCCGTGGCATAGCTCTGAAATGAGAATTAACCTTGATTACTACAGTAATTTACTAATCAAAACTGGAGACCTGCTAATCAAGCCTGAATTACCAGCTGCTTGATTTTTATAGTGACATAAGCAAAATTGAACATTTGGTAAACAAGAGTCTTATTTATGAGGGGAAAAAATTGGCATATGGCCATATTCATCTTAATATATTTATCGCTATATTGCTGTTCTTTCCTTATCTGCTAATGTAGGCATCCCCTTTCTAACTTAGCCCATCTACCTTATCCCAGAAAGATGAATGCTGAATTTTAGATTACCCTAGAATTGGAGTCAGAGGAGACAATCTCACATTTCAAGAGAGGTTTTCTGATCTACCTGTTGTTTTTGCACCCAGGGAGGAGACCGACTAATACATCACAACAGCCTTGTGTTATAGAGTTTGTTCGAAAACACCTTGGAATAAAGGCAGCAGAAAACTGAAAACAGAAATGAGAGGAATGGAGAACTGCCAGTAAGCAGACAGCTGGGAAAAGCTGCAGGAGGAAATGGCAAAGAGCATCCATGCGGCGCTGGTGAGCCCGGGGCCGGAGGGGGTGCAGACAGCTCTGGAGAAGCAGGAGAGCAGGGAGAAGACCCAGGGGAAATGGTGAGAGTGAATCACCCAGGGCCTGATGGAGGAAGCCACAGACCACTCCTGTGAGTAAGTGCATCACTCCTATAAATGGACAATGTGCCAATTATTGCAGCCTATCTGATGGGTCTGGAATTTTTAAAGTATTTGTCTGGTTTCCATAAGCGCAACTAATTTCATGTTTTTAATCTTTTTTTTTCAGTCTGATTTCTGTTCATTTTTTCAGCTCCCAGATGGCATCCTGTATCCACTGACACAGAAAATAATTTCCCAGTATTTTCTTTAATGAATGACCTATTATGAACATGCAGGAAAAGCCCATATTGTACAATTCTTCCACAGAAAAACTGATAATTAATGTAAATGGAGAGAAGCCCCCAAAATAGGAATCTTTTTTATTGTTTGAACTGTGGATGGTATTTCATTAAGGTGGCTTGTGCATTTTTTTAAAAAATCCTGTTCAAATGATATTGTCATGGGTAATTGTGCTGTTAAAAAGCTAAAGAACAGAAACACAAAAAATTATTTCTATAATAATATTTACAGCATGAAATTCTCAGCTACTCAGGCTCTTTCCCACTCTCTGGATGTTATTTTAGACCTAATCCCTCATTCTCTTAGTTCTTAGGGCAGAAAATATATACTAGAGCTAGTGCTGCTTCCATCTTTTCACCATCTTATCTCACAAACCTCAAATACTGTTTTTTCCTTTAAGTCTTGACTGTACTTATGCCTAACAAGAATGAAGAAGCACAGGGATTAATTAAAATGCATTGAATGGTTTATAGCATATTTAGACCTTGAAGAACGCGTGTGTATAGTGACTGTACGTTTAAACACGACCCTGCGAAGCTGTAAGGGACCGCAGCTTAGCACAGGCCAGCCTCGCGTGCAGCCTGCACAGCCTTACAGCTCTCCCGCAGCAAGTGCAGTCCAATCACGTCATGCAGCAATTAGAGCAGCACACTTAGCTACTTGGATCAACTGACATTTCTTCAGAGTGGTTTTAAGTATCAAGAAATGTGAGCAACTATAAGCTAAAACAGAGAGTGCTATTCCTAATATTGTGTACTCTTGGCAGGAGGGACATCCACGAGGATAAACATTCCAGGTTTTAGGGATGGACCCTGTAATTACACTCAATAGGCAATGACTTAGAATATTTGGAAGGCCAAAGAAATAATAGTGAAATAAGTGGCTTAGAGTTAAGCAAGAGGGGATATTTCCCCCAGCAACTGGAGTAAGACTCTGCTCCACTCCACTTCATGTCCCTGCTTCTCCCTGAAGCCATATTCATGCATCCAGAAACTTTCCACCAGAAGTGCTCAGTATTGCCTTACATGTTTAGGATGACCTTTACACCCTGTGAAAACTTCAGAAGCCCAACAAATCTACCTGGAAATTTGGATCATTTCAGACTGCACTGGAACACAACAGGAGCTCTGCAGAGAGAAGGAGCATATGAAGTCACTGAGGAGGGAGTACTTGCAAGGAGGGAGTACTTGCAAGGAGGGAGTGATTGCTATGGAGGAAGGCCAGAAAAAAAGTAGAAAACAACAACAAAAGTAGCAACAGAAAAACCGGGAAGAGGAAGCAAAAATGGTAACGTGACACCATAATGCCTTACTGGCTCTAAAGCAAGGAAAAATTACGAAAGCATTCATTTATTCATTTTCAGCCAAAGAAAAAAACTAGGGCATAAAAAAAGGAAAAAAAAAACGAACCAAACAAACCAGAAAATAGAACATGTGAAGAAAAAGGGCAGCAAAGGAAGAGGAAATTAAGAGAGAGGAGAAACAAGTGCTGGAAGTGAAGGAGTGGATGGGGGGGAGGAGGCAGCACAAAGAGATCTGACATACAGGGCTTTTAGGTAAGTGAATTTTATTTGTATATGTCATTTCCTACTTTTTATTGCATTTGTCTGGCAACCATCCCACAGTTCCATAACCTATGGGTGGGTGGGAGGAGGTGGCTAAGAGGGCAAAATGGTAGGTTTTGGCAGAATATTGACATGACTTGAGTCAGGTCGTTACTTGTGGTTGTCATTAGACAAACAGTGAAACTGGGTTAATGGGGCAGGTGTTTATGAATCCTACAGGCTAGAGGAGGCTCAGTTTTCAAAACCTGACTCACACAGAAAGGGAGAGGCCCGAATGATTCAATGCAGTGAAAGCAATGGCGAGCAGGGGTTTCAGCACTGCAGGGGCCACAGGGACCTATTTCAGATTTACAAGGCAGTTCTCAACTGTCAGGTATGCTTCAGTCTCTTAACAGACTTAGGAAGGTGGACACTGCTTATGTTTCTGTATTATTAACTTTCTTTTTTGCAACCATGGGATGGAAATAATTTCTTTTGTAGTGCAAAATGAGATCCTGAGCACAACTATATGGCAAAACATGACTGTCATGGAAAATATTCTGAATTCTGAGTCTCTATCTTGTCTGGGTACCTTTGTTTCTTTTTGCCCTTTGTTTAACTCTTTACGGGCTTTTTTCCTAATTATCTTGAATTTAAAACTGAAAAATTTCGAAAACATACAGTGTCAAATAAAATGAGTTAGGATTTTTGAAAACTTGAGAACATATGCAATAGCTGCCATCAAGAGTCAGACAAAATGTCCATGTAGACCAGTGTCTTCTCTCTGAGAGTGAGAAGGAGCAAACGCCTAGCGAAAAAGTGTATGAACTCTGATATATCGCTCATACAGAGCAATCCTTCTTCCTCTGTGTGCTTCTGCCCTCTGAAGATTGGTATCTTAGACACTTTGATTTGGAGGCTGGATCTTGATCATCATGTTTAGTAGCTAGTGATGGATTTCATTTGCATGATTTCATGTAATCCCTTTTATGGTCCATTTACACTTTTGACCTCCGCACCATCCTGTGGCCATGAGTTCTGTAATTTCATTATGCACTGTGAGGATAAAGTACTTCTTTTGTTTGTTTTAAGACTGATGCCTGGTCATCTAATTGGGGCTCCTAGTCCTTGAATTTGTGGGAACTGTTGAATAATGGCTTTATATGTTAGAAATAAGGCTTTTGAAATAAAAAAGCTCTCTTGCAATTTTAAAGCCTTATGATCAGGCAAGCTCCTCCTCCTCTTGCAAATCCTTCCATGAAAAAAGGAAAAAGTCCCAACTCCAACTGCAGCCTGATGAAATTAGAATTAATTAAAGCAAAGGTAGTTTTTTGGTGTTCATACTGCACAGATAAGTAGGCTTAGTCTTATTTTGTATTTCCTGTATGGTTCCCTTCTCATGTCACATCACAGTGCTATTGTCAGTTCCACGGGATGTGACATAGTCGATTTGTAATGCCATGATCTGTGGCACAACTGCTAAATCATAAGTATGGTAATGGGAGTGTATGTTCATTGAGTTCTTTGCAAGAAGAGGAAGGGGAAAGGCCTGGCAAGTCAATTAAAAAAATTAGGACTTGACTTTGAACAAGACATCTGAGCATGGACAGACAGCAATGTACAGTGGGGTAGACTAGGGTGTGAACTTTGGGTACTTTTAGGTAGAAACTTTGGTAATTGCCACGTTCACATGCCAGCTCCCCATGTAAATATTATTGTTTCTTTTCCACTTGCATCAAAGCTATCTTGCATTTGGTGCTGAGTGAAAGCACGTATATAGATGCTTGCTGTGGGGCAGCTGACATGCTGCTACTCTGCACCCTGCTTTGACCTGTGGCAATCTGCTTTTATGCCTACACTTTCAGGTTTTTGGCCCCTTTGGTCTCTGTCCAGGAGGAGAAGGAGCCAATAACCGTATCGGCTGGTACTGCACAGCAACAGGGTAGGTGGCCCTGAGGGAGCTGGCGGACCACTCCTGTGTGCGGAAAGTGGTGCAGAAGGGTCTGTTCTTTTCCCTGATCTACCACATTTCAACCCACGCAGGGCAGGAGTGGGTAAGAGAGACGATGTGAGGCAGAACCAGTTTCCATCTTCCTGCAGACGGTAGTTATCCACATGATCTCTTTGCAGTATCTTCCAGTTCAGTGTTATTTTGTTTCATTCTAGTCAGATTGCTTTACACAGAGACAAAGAACAAATTCCAGGATAAAATCAAAACTGCTCTGAAAATGCACTGTGTGTGGCAGTATTTGGAGCAGCGGTGAGAGGTTAAAAAAAAAAGAGCTTGACCCTAACCCAAGAATCAAAATTAATGTAAGAGAATTTAATGCAACACAAGGTGTGGTGGAACAGAGGCTATTGGGGGGTCTCGTTTATATCAGTTATGACATTCAATATTGAGCACTTAAAAAGAAACAACGGTGTAATGGTTTTCACTGAATTGTATGAAGAAACAGGATAACTTTAACAAATATCGCAAAACATGTCACAAATCAATTGTATTGAAAATATATTGGGCTTCTTTAAAAAAAAAAAGATCGGAAAAGGAAGCAGCACAAGCAGGAGGAGAGACAGCACACAAAGATTTACTTCTGAGTGCTACAAAATATTGAACTAAAAATAACATTAAAGATGAAATTTGCAATGAATCTCAAGCTGCTAAATTCCCAAAGGCTGGGTCTGCCAAAGGCTCTGTTGGTTTCCTCTGTTCTTTTCTGTCTTTATTTAAATATTTTATACAGTTGTCTATGTTCATGTGTAGTGCGAACTGTCATTTATATTTCAGTCCACTCTAAAATGGATCTTAGACTATCTCAAGCTGTGCACTGCAGTGAGTAGTTTTGAACTGAGAGGTAAGTTGAAGCGGTAGGGACAAATGAAGACTGATATTTAATGTGGTTTTTGTGTACTTATATTTTGCTGTCATGTATTTTGCCTTAAAACTGATTTGTAATTTTATGCGTTTTGTGACATTATGATAAGATGTGATGTGAGTATGGTTTCCATTTAGCAAATACATTGATGTATTTTTGAGTCGAAGTGCTTGACTGTGGGAATTCTGAATTCTGACCTTAGGGTTTAATGTTTAGCAATAACAACATGCAGGTTTAGATCTGCAGTCTTAAATGCTCCTCCTCGTGCGTTGGACTTCCCAACATAAACTTTTTAAAACAAGCCAGTCTTAAGCTTATTTCAGCTTCACTTCTGTGACAGGCCCACAGGGTGCTGAATATCCTTTCGTCTCCATTGTCTTAGGAATACGGGGCACACCTTACCCAGAAAAATTGGGACTTGCCATGGAGCTGGGTCCATCACCCTGGGATAGATTCTCCCACCCATCTCATGTTGGGGGAGGAAGCAGAGAGACCTTCTATATCCCCTGTAAAGACAAATTGCAGCAGTCGTGGTGGCTGGAGCACAGAGAAAGCTTCCTAATTGCTCCCCACAGGGTGGAAGACGCCCGAGCTGAGGCTGGAAGGGGCACTGCAGGCAGAGCCGTGCCTCCAGCCCAGCAGTGCCAGCCGTGGGCAGGGTGATGGTACTGACAGCAGAAGCATGTACAGTGCTCCGAACCCGAAAGGAGAAAGTGCTCCCTGAAGGACTCGTGCTGCTGTATCCTGACCTTAAGACAGTCCTGTTGCTGATGCACAGTGCTATCTGTTAGATTAGGTAAGAAATGTTAAGATATATTACGGTGGGATTCTGCATTGGTTTTACACCAGCAGGGGGAAGAACAAAATTAGTAGTCTTGGACTCCATTTCATCAGTTCTTACAAAAGAGAGAATTCTTAAGAAATTATGTTGCTTTCTTGCTTCTGAACAGTAAGTCATACAGAATAAAAATTTAAAATAATGGCTATTAGATTAAGAAGTCTAAGAAGCTTTTACTACTTGGGAGCTTTGACTATTAAAGAATTGATAAATTGCCACTGAAATACAAGCAGCTCTGCAATATGATAGATCAAAGTTCATTTTTTACCCTAATGCGGAGTTAAGATGAGCAGGCTTACTTTTTGCCCATCTTCTTTGCAGATCCAAAACATTCCTTTCTCTTTAGTTGAGTGATCAATTTACCAGAAGAGCCCAATGTATATGTTGTGACTGTAGGAAAATTCTTATTCACAAGCCTTTAAGTAGTAATACAGCATGCTGGCATTATGCAAACCCCAATACATCTCAGCACTGCTGTCCAAAGTATATAGTATGTCTCCTCCACATAACACAGATGCAAAGGTAATTAATTATATTTCATAAAGGGATATTTCTTAAAATATTTTGACCACATTATTGAAAAGTTAACTCTTCTTACACTAAGTTAGCAGAAAGACTTCAGCATGTTGTGTTTTAGTGGACTGTATTCCATAGAAAGGACTCAAATGACTGAAATGTAAACTTTGGAAAGACACTTGAAACTCATGGCTTTTTAGAAATATATTAATTGCATGTCAATGTAGTTATAAGAGTTTTTACTTTTTGTATAGGCTTTTTGGTGTATTAAATACCTATTATTATTTTAGAAGCATGTCTAAATCCACTCTGATAATTTGTATTTTCTAAAAACCTTTTAAATTAACACTAAAAATATGTAATGAACATGCAACATTAAACACTTGTAAGGGCAGAAGATACAATCATATCCTTCAGAAAATATTTCTAAAATGTGTGATCTCCAACCCACTAACTTTCAAGTTGTGTAAAAGCTACAGTTGATAACAAGGTCTTGTACATCTGGATCATTAGGTAAATACTGTCTGCTAGTATAGCTGGAGGAGATAGACATTTCCATTTTTAAGTTCAGTTCTGTAAAGAAAATCCTTATGTAGCTGTCCACAACTTGGCTGCTGATCTTAGGTCGGACACAGCGCATGCACACTGTCATAGCACCTTTTGTTCAAAGAGGAGGAAAATCCTGCATGCAGCCCTGTGAATGTTCAGTCCTCCAAAATGCTGTGCAGTCCGATCCAGCAAAACACTTAAGTGCATACTTAGTTTTAAACTTAAGGAACAAGATACAAGTTAGATATATACTTTGCTAAAAGATGCAGGATCAAATACATATATTCCTGAAGGAGGTATATAATGTGTGAAAATAAATTGTATGCGTAAATACATATACATCGCTAGATAGGTAATTAAGGAAGCCTTTTATTTCAGTTCAAGGAATACTTACATTTACAGTATTTTGTTTCACATTAATCCTTCAGTAGTCTACCACAGCTTGTATCTGGCCATGAAATTTTCATCTATGTAGTGTCTTTCTTTGGAATGTAACGATTTACAAACTCTGAGCCTGGTTTTGCTTATCTTGAGGTTGGTGACAGAAATCCCAATTTTGCTCTCGAAGGGCATGATTGGACCATTTAACATTTATTTCAGCCTTGCAGAAGGACGTATTGCTTCTTTTATATATAAAGTATGCCAAAATAAGATTAAGAGACTTTATGAACTTTGCACAGTAAGTCAGTGGCACATAGTCATAGAACTAAGGATTCTTTCCTTCCTGACTCTGACTTCCTTGCTTTATACTGTGCTTTTGATAATGTGTCTGCATTCCCATAGCAATACTATTCTGGCACATGATAATGCAATATTTTTTAACTATGCTTTTCATGTGATGTGTGCAAACCTAAAATCTATAGATGTGCGGTATACATGGATAGAAGAATTCATATTACAATATGTAGCTACAAGCATAATAAATGGAAATTGATGAAAAGGGGATCTTTTTACTGCTGGGATTTTAAAGAATTAAACAAATGTGCGTAGTTCAAATAAGGCAGAATCTTTTGCTTCTTGTCATAGAAAGAGAGATGGTCATGTGTTGGAAGAGAAAGTCAGCTGCTGCTTGGTAAGTACTCTATGATTTTTCTTGACTGCTGCCATTTGGGCCCTATCAAGTCCAGTACTTACCGTGCCGATCAGGGACACTAGCTCCTTTTTTGTTGTTCTGTCTTTTGAAAGGACAGTCTGTCTTAGAAAAACTAAAACTATAGCAATGCAATACAATACCATCTCTTCAGAAATATCTTTATTAATTCATTTGCTTTGCAAGTGGGAGCTAAATCAGCATAATTGTGAAGTTAATTCTTGGTCCAGTCTTTTTGTCTTGAAGGCAGAAGAGAATCCCAGAAAAGTGACATTGAATGCTATTTTTCTCTCATTTTTTATAGACAGTCTTTGCACAGTACAATATTAGGTGAAGCAAGTATTTGTAATTTATATATTTGTGCTAGGTGGTTTTAATTCTTATTGTTGTTGTTCTTGTTTTAGTAGTAGTAGCAGTAGTAACAGCAGTAAGTAGTAGTATTATTGGAAGTGCCTCTGTAAGGTTCTGTACAAGTCGATCATGCAAAGATAGCATTCTGGAGATGATGCTCTATCTAACTGGAATCAGCAGGACATAGGAACTATGTCCTGTACGATGAATAACAAAAGAAGGGTAGTTTACATTCTTTGATACATTTCTGCTCGATTAACCCCCAGTGGGATTTTACCCCTCCAGTCACATTTTTTTGTTCCTCTGATCTTCTTTTGTATTTGCTCACTGACCCCGAGCATGTATTTGACTTGTGACCCTATTTCTGTTAATAAAATACAGGCCATCTGACCAGCATTCACACCAATGAACTACAAGGTGATGATTACCTCATTGTAAATGCTAGGAGTTAGCAACACGCAGCAGTGTAAGGCTGGTGGTTGGGTGGGCTGAAGATAACCAACAAAGGCAGCATGAGCAATTCTGAACTGTGATTTCAAAACCAAAATAAAGATAATGAACTCCTTCAAAATATGTAATACTAGCCATAGAAGAACTGTGTATCTCCTTATGTATTGTTCAGCTATTAATTAGTTGATAATGTTTAGGGGATTATGGCATGACAAAAAACAATTATAGCTATAATGTGGAAATTTTCAGTATCTGTATGGGTGGTAGCTTATAAAATCAAAATTACCCTATCTACATTTTGGGTCATCAATTGTAATTATATGCCTCATGAAAAAATATATCAGCACTCAGTGGTAACAAATTCAGGATAGTGTTTTGAGGCTAAATTAACACTGGAAAGCATAGGTGAGCTCTTTCTAAGCAAAGTGTTATTTGTTTTCAAAGCACTAGCAGAAATGTAGAAAATTTTTTTTAAGAAAATGCATAGTAATAAACTTATTAATACTTTCACCAATTCCTTAAACCATGAATCTTAGGAAAAGCACTGTTAATTGTGCGTTACATGAAAAAATCATGCCAAAGCCATTTATCAGATATGTAATCTGTGGCTCTGTTTTGTGACAGGAAGCCATTATTTCCACTGAAAAAACAAATCCGTTAAATTTGAACTATTAGATTACAGCAGGGTTAAGGCTGCTTCTGTGCTGTAGAGTCACATCAGGGTCACAGCCCAGTTCTAGAGATGTACTGCAAGAGCTTCATATCTGATTAAGACAAAAAACTGATAAAATTGTAATGCAGACTAACAATATGGAATTATCTGATGCAGTTTGGGGGGATAGGGGCAGGGGGTATAACATCATTCAGTTTATTTGCATACGTTTGTTCTTTCTACTGAAATCAATCTCTTTGAAGGAAGCAAGAAAACTTTAGAAAAAGAAAATATTAATGCTGGTAAGAGAACACAGAAGAAAATCTTTAGTAAACATTTCTTTTCCAGTGTTGATTATCATCCTGTCTAATGTTTATTTTCATAATTTTCTTTGATCCAAACACAAATAACAATAAAGTTAGCTCCATTTCTTTGAACTAACAAAACTATACCGTGGCCAAATTTGGAGCAAATTTTTAAGTGGCTTTTTGGGTTTTCTCCCAAGCCACATAACAGATTTATAGGGTAGATATTTGCATAAGTCACACCCTCTCCTATGTAGGAATGTTTCTATGGCTAACAGTAAGTTACCTTCTGTGGGCCTCTTTTGGACTTTATTGAAAAGGCTGAGGGCTGTAAGCATCCAGGCACATACTCAATAGCAGTCACGGGAGCACCAGTGGTCCAGGGCTTTGGCTCAGGGCTCACCCCATTGCGTTATGAAAATTGCTACAGTTTGTAGGGACTGACTGCGACTCTGCTGGGCTGGCTGGTGGTTTGCAAACGCAGAGTGTAGTCAGTCCGCCCTCGCTGCATTTCCCACCCAAACCTACATCACAGATGGCAGGCAGAGAGGCAGGGTGGGCATGGCGGAGGACCAGGGCCGTGCCTGTCAGGACCTCTGCACAAGGGGACCTGAAAAGGGGTTGTTACTGCTTCTCACTCTTGGAGCAGAACCGAGCAGCCAGAGCACAGGTTGCATCTTCGCAATCTTCTTCCATCAGGAATTTGACAGACTATAGGTACTACAGACTTAGAAACAACTACATTCCTAACATAAATATTATACAATTGTAAAACAGGTACTACAGCATTTACCATAGTGCTTGAAACCAGGTCTACATTACTGGAGGTGTTTTAGTCTGTACATATTTAAAAACTCTGCCAAATCACAGTTCTGCTTAGGAGACCAAAACCACAAAATCATCTCAGGTAACGCTATTGACCATGTCTCAGAAAGCTGTCCTCTTGTGTGCCTCGCAGCACCTGCTAGGGTCACGGTCAAAAGCCCATATCTGTGATGGAAAGCATATATGTCAACTTCAGATTACAGCTAGCATGTATTCTGGCTGGTCTGTTCAGCCCTCCTGAATGCAAATACTCTCTCTGAATTTGGTGAAAGTTATGAATAAAGACCATGATGTCCAACTTCAGTCAATCAGCTACAGAAGAGCCATATGCTGTATAAACTCCCTGCTTCTTTAGGTTTTTTGAGGATATGATGCAGAAACATGGGAGATTTTCGGGTTCTCTAAAACTTACTGGTTTTTTGCTCTCCCATTACATTCCTGTGTTTGCCCCACTGCTTAGCCTAGCTGAACAAGGGCATCCGGTCTAATGATTGATTGTGAGCAGGTCCAAGTTTCATTCTTAAATCAGCCAGCATGTGGTTGATGACAGGGACAAAGCCAACCCTCATCACTCCCTAAGCAAGTCGTCTTCCCCTTTACTGTACACTTCGACCAAATTATGATTTCACCATTGAAATAAATTTCAAAATTTCCACCAGCTTCAGATGGATTGGGATTTGGCCATTGGCTTCTAAGTGCAGATGGCCTGTTTAAGGGCTTATTTTTAAATCAGGAGGTGTGTAAGTGCTTCAAGAGATTATAAAAGTAGAAATCAATACAAATAACATGAGGTCAGGTATTGCTAAAAAGCATCATTAGAAAATGGACATGTTTAAGGATAAGTCGGAACTAATCCCAGTGACTGCAGGTGACTTACACTTGAGCAAGAATGAAAATTTGGGTTCTGAACTGTGTAGAACAGTTTTGGCTGAACCTTTTTACTTTTTTTTAAATACATGTAAAAATGCCAGTTGTTAACTTCCTGCAGTTTGTTCCCGTCAAAATAGAGTACTTCTGGTCCTAGAGGAGGGAGGCCCCAAACGGTAACTGAAAGTGCCTGCCTAAATGTGCGAGAGCCCTTCCCTTTAACAGAATATCATCACAACTACAAACACAACCAAAAAGCACTGCTTATTCAGTTTCTTTTTTTTCTTTTTAACATTACGAAAACAGGAATACCAGAACCGATACTGTAATTATTGTGCAGTTCACTTTCATCTAAATATGATTAGGAATATGAGACTGGAAAAAAAACCATGCCTCTAGGCTCTGTTTCCTAAATTGCTGTCAACTGTAGCATAGGTACAAAGCCCAGAATGAGCCCACAGTAACATCCACTGTAGCTGTCCCAAGAACAAAGCTAGAAAAGTTAGAGAGCTACAGAATGCCCATTTCTGGGCAGAAAAGAGTGTGAATCAGTGCACTTCCAAAACTTATGAGCTTTACGTTCTTACATGATTTTAAGTAAAAATACACAGAAGTGCTCACGTCCTAGAAAAAGCTCTCCCTTCTTCTTGTTACTGAAAGAAACAGGACTTTGGCATGTAGAAGCAGTCCCTTGTATTCCGTAGTCCCTGAGACTGCATGGCTTCCCGGATAATTCAGAGCTAAACACAAAATTGTGCTCAGCGTTCTTCCCTCCTCCCTTTTTGAAAAAATGTTTATAGTCTGCATTTCTGCAAAGATGAGCAGAAAGCCTTGTAGACAGCTGTAGTAATATCTGCCTGAGTCTGCAGAAGCCTGAAAGAGCAGCAATGAGAGGTATAGTGCTTGAAAACTAAAGATGATAGCCTATGTCATGCTGAAAACTCAGCATGTGTTACAGCTCAAATCCATGTAAAAATAAATAGCATATGACTTACTGTAGTGATGGCTCCATTCGGGGGTTTTTGTTTTTTTAAATATTCAGTTAAATAATATTCAATTTAATATTAAATTATTTTTATATTCAATTAAAATAAAATATTTGCACTTATTGTGAGAACATGCTTTGCCACTGATGGTCCAGGCCTTAGTGGGTGTAAAGCTTTTGTGGTGCCTGGCAAAGGATGCGGCTGATGTCCTAGCCCAGCTACCTTGTTGTAGAGTATGTCCATCTTGAAAATTCCTCTTCAAAATGGCTCTCTAGCAGGATCACTGCGCTCTTCACATCTAAGGACTGAAACACGAGTCGTGCCTCAAAATTCTTATGTTATATAGTCGCACTGTAATTCTTCTTCCTTTATGTCCAGTAATTTTCCTACGCTGGTTCTGGTCTGTTCCCTTCTGCTCAGCAGGGAGTGGTTTTGTTCTTTTTCTTTGTTGCTATTAATTTTCCTGTAACTGTTATCTACTATATTCACATAGCATCTACTATCATGCTACTAAAACAGTGTTCAAGTATATTAAATCCCCCATTTTAAAACAGTAATAAAAGGTTTTTACTAAATAAACACATAAAGCTTCTCTCAGATCATGCAATAAGGAAACTGAATATAGAGCTGAAGTTCCCAGAACTTGGGAGGACAAAGGAGCAGTTTACTAAAGAGCCTTTTCTCAACACTCAGAGCTCTGATAGTCCTTAGAGGAAAGGATAAATCTTTCTCTTTGTCACTCTTCCCTAGGTTTCTTTTGTTGTTTAGGATTAAAAAAAAAAAAAAGTGTAGGTACTACTTACAAGGCAGCTTCCTTGATGTTTCTGGTAGTCCAACCAAGGGACAAGACTGTGTGTATAGGAAGGGGAGATGAACAATTCATCCTGTAAAGGAGTTAAAAACAACAGTGGAAATCCTTTGTAAGAAGAAGAGTGGTTGGGATTATAGCTGCATGCTTTCACTAATGACTTTGCAAACATTTAGCCAGAGATAACCTAGAAATCCAGTTGCA
Source organism: Haliaeetus albicilla (assembly GCF_947461875.1). Taxonomy (NCBI): domain Eukaryota; kingdom Metazoa; phylum Chordata; class Aves; order Accipitriformes; family Accipitridae; genus Haliaeetus; species Haliaeetus albicilla. The sequence continues at coordinate 12,983,684 of NC_091492.1, forward strand.
CTTTATTTAATATTCAGATAAGGACCATTCACCTGCTGTTAAGCTACAACATCTACAATCATTCTTTGAATACTGATAATTATATGAAGCAGACTCCCCTAGAGGCTGGTAGTCTAGTCTGGATTCACCTGGAATACAAAGATGAATAATATTGCATATTACATGCACCCAAGTAGTTGCAATTTATAGAAATGTCCATTTATGCTCCTGAAAAAAAGATGTGTATTTCCCTAGGGGTATAGTATATGGTGATAAAAACCTGTGTGGGGGACTGTTTGGATTGTAACTCCTAGTGTGCCTGTTGATGATTAATTAATAAACAAATAAATCATTATATTTAGCCTGATATCTCACTACAAGACCATAAAAGAGAAAATGTTAAAAAAGAATTTTGTGTGCCTCGCCATAAGGGAGGGTTACTCAGAGACACAAGAAATGAGTACTAGAAGTGGCATCCAAATGGCTCAGAGTAGGTATGTGTATACATTTTTAAAAGATGAGTATCATTATGAATATGCTCTCTTTGCCTCCCCCTTTCCTCCTCTTTCTCCCATCAGGTGCCTTGTCCTTGTTCTCCCCTCTCATTTGCTGATGGCTGATAACACCTTATCTCCACCAGGGAAGCAAACGGGAAGTTTGCTCCTTCCTCACAAGACTGAGGGTATAATTAGAACAATGCACCTGCTCAGTCCTCCGGTGACTCAGTTAGTCTACATCCATGTCAAAATCCATGCTGTGAGGGTAATTTGATCATCTCACTTACTTTTTTCATATACTTTATATGAATAAACCACCAGAACAAGCCTCCGTTGAGTTGGTTCAGTTTAATCTCACAAATTTGTGTCAACTCTGTGTTGCCAGAAGAATTTTATCATTTGATCTCATGGTTACACTTTAGTAGACTTTAGTACATATTTTATTTCACTCTCCAGAATATAAAATTCCATTTTGTGTCAAAATAATCTTTTTATTATTATCTATTTATATTTCAGGGATACTTACAGGCTTCAACTGAGATCGGGGTCTTGTTGTATGAGACAATACAGAAACATGCAATAAAAGAATTCTAGTCCCAGGAGCCTTGTAAGCTAAATAAAGGCTGGGAGAAAGGAAATATTACCCCCATTTTACAGATGGGAAACCGAAGCTCTGACAATCTTTCCATACAACGCAGTGCAGTGTCATACAGCAATACTGAAGAGAGAGTTCTGAAAAAGCAACAAAGTCCAGAATCTGTGCAAAATAAAGGCTGACTTAAACCCTGTTGTACTGGCAAGCAGCCATGTAAGTTCAAATAAGTTATAGATGTACACTGGTGTCGTTTGCACACTGAGCATCCCAAGGCTCCCTTGGCCTTCTCCATGCTTGTTCATCTCCCAGCCCCCCCTTCAAAGGCAGAAGACGGTGGGTTTTGATGCTGTCTTCTTAGGCTCCTACGAGTTAGTCTACCACTTCCTCCAGCACTTAACAAAAATTTGCCTCTGGCCCTGCGATGCCACAGCGGTATCAAATCTCTCTGACTGCAGCAGCTTCCAGGCTCAGCAGAGATACATCAAGGGTCTGCTAGGTTCTCCTTCCCAACATCTGAAGGGTAATGTAATCTTTTTGTCCTTGAACAGAGCCTGGAATCTCCTGCATTAGAATACTTTTCCTCATTTAATTTGCTCCTCCCAGAAGACCCTGTAAAATCCTGCTCAGGAGCCAACAGAGGGTATTCACTCAAGACCAAGCAGCAGAGAAGCACTTTGGTATTCCCTGAAGACAAGCAGAAACAAGTGGAAATGGTAAGTTCACTGTCTTCCTTTCAAACATGACTAAAGGTGGGAAGGCAGACTGCCAGGAATGAGGATGAGGGTAGCAGTTTGCACAGAGGTGCTTGTGTCCCCCTCAAATCTGCTGGGCTACTGCTGACATTTGCAAACCAGCCTGCTGAATTTCGTTTGCAGAACTCTGTGAGCTAAACCCTTCACCATTCTAACTGCACCACTATAACACTGCCTTTTGACTAAAACCCAGTTCACACTAATTGTCAAGGATCAGATAACAGGAAAATATTTCTATTTGACAGTCTACTATTTTTCAATTGTTCCTCTGTTACATATCTAAGTAAACATTTGTTCCACTTATCATTTCTGAGCAAAAGACATGAATCATTTGACTAGTAAAACCACAACGACAGCTGTTGCTTATTAGAAACAGTCATCTTGTTCAAGGACTTGCTATGGAGGAGTTCTTCAGGAAACCGTTTCTGCTTTTAGTGCTTTACAGTGCAATGAAAGCAAAGTTGAAGAAATTAGGGCATTTTTATTTCACTTACGTGACTGGCAAAACACACAGGTGTGCGCGCGCACACACACACACACACAGAGCAATCATTACAGCTGAGCTAGAATCCCCCAAGAAACAGGAAAATACTCATTTAAGAATACTACCAATGCTATAATACTTATGTTCTTTGACCTTGTGATGTTTATACAGTTCTCTACAATACAGATCAAACAAAACTGGATTTAAGGGTTCCTTTGTAAATAGGTTATAGGATTTGGGACTTTGGTGTTGGATACAATATTTATAAGAGTTATTATGCATGTACCAGGAACATTTTTCACCATTCATGCTTTCTTCAGGTCTCAGGAACAAATTAATTCTGGATTCATAAAATCCCATGAAGCCAGTCATCAGTGGTCACTACTACATTACTTTAAGATAAAGCTTTGCCAGCCAGTGGTAAAAGAAAAAAAAAAATCAGTTTTAAAAGTCTGATCAGGATAGGAAAACAAGGGAGGGCAACTCTACTTATTTGCAGTAAAATATTTTTTAAATTAGTGGAAACAAAATAGGGAACAAAAACCGGACCACAAGGAATTCAAGAACAAATAAGTGAAACTGAGTCAGGCTAGACATAAAGATTTTTCCCTTTCTAGAGTGCTGGTTCAAAGGCATTATAGAGCATAAAGGCCAAAATCTGATTGTTTCTGTGACCTGTATGAAATAAAGATTTATTAAACAGAGGCCTAACAGTTAGGCATTTTATCAGACAAAATCACAGGAATGGCATACCCTGTATGATGCCATTATTGTCAGCTTTGAAAGGAGGAGCCGAAGACTCAATGAGCATAGAGACTGCACTGATCCCAGCAGAGCAGAGGGGAGGAACATTGGCAGGGCAATGTAGAGATGCTACCAAGTAGTCTGCTCTGCAGTTAAATAGGAGCACTTGTGGCTTTGTAGCTGTTGCTTAAATACCTTTCAAAACCACAAAATTCATTTGCAAACATTAAAGAAGAAAGAGTAAAAAAAAATTATAAAAATGGATTGTTGGATTATGGCACAAGAAAAGGAAAGTGGAACAGAAAAACTGGAGAGAAGCATCTCACTGAGGAGGCAAAGCTGAGGCTTATTATAGGTTAGAAATCTGCAAAACTGTCACCAATTCAATAATAGTATTCAGTGAGGTTTCTAAAGATCATCTCCTGCCCTTCATTCACCCTCACAACACTCACTGACGGGAGTCAGCACTTTGCTGCAGCTGGGTATTTATAAGTAAGTCATTTGTTCTGTGTAACATGCCTGTTCTTACTAATCTTAGTCAAGTGAGTAGTCCATCCTCATGTGTCATCCCACGGAAGTCAAATGTGCTATTAGCATAAGTGATGATTACTTATCTGTGTGAGGTCTTGTGAGGTTGGGTCTTTCAGCATCAGTATACTTGACATGGCAGTCTTTCTATTATAATTTAATAAAATGGGGCCCAATTCAGTTCAGAGGTGCCTTGAGGAATAAGCTGGACTTAAATGGTGCTTAAGCCTTTGACTGGACCTCTGCAAACCCTGAATTTCATTGAGTGAATACTAATTACTTTGGGGGGGGGCGGTATTAAATTATAGACTCGGTTCTTTACCAATGCTCGCAGCACGGCACATTTGCAAGTGCTTGAGCAAGGTAATGTAAATCTGAACACACTCAGAAGAAAGTTCTGGTAAGATGGCTTTCCTTAGTAAAAACAGGGACTGCAGAAATGTCCTTAATAAGTAGCTCAGAGAATTTGTACATGTTGATGGGTAAATTTCACTCTAGAAGAATATTGCGCACTAAAAATGGACAGTGTAAAACAGTGGAGAAAGCTGCATCTCACAGCTGCACTCAAATGGAAACCTCTCGTCCAGTCAGGCAGATGGAAAAGACCTAATCCAGAACCCTGTGCAGTCAGTGGAAATCTTTCCATTGTGTTGAGCTCTGAATTAGGCCCTTACTGAGCAAGCATGCTTAGGCACCCGTGATGCATCTTAGTCTTGGATGATTATGTACAGTAGCGCACTTAGTTATAACATCTGTAAAACGAATCAGTTACCCGTAATCAACTACTTGGTGCAAGAAGGAATCAATCCGTTCACTTTCCATGCCACGCATCCCTCCTAAGGAAGAACTCCTAATTGCCACATGGATAAATCAGCAAAAGACATCACTTATGCTAAGCACATGATTTTAAAGGGTTACATGGGTTTCTAACAGCTGATATTCTCTCTCTTTTTATTGTTCTTTACCTTTTTTCTGAGCAGCTACTAGCCTCAGAGTGGCTCCTGTATTCTCTCTGAACCTTCATTCTAAGATCCTATGGCTCTCATAGCGTTTATGTCTTTTGTGAATACTGCAACAATTCCTTGTGACCTTTGTGACTACTCCTTAATTCATAGTTCTCCTAATTTCCAAAGTGTAATGGACATAGGAAAATTTTGGATCATAATTTCCTAAACAACTAGCTCTTTGCTACATGTGATCTGCCATAGTTACAGAGTGTATGAGTAGTCTTCTATGTGACCCCAAAAGGTTTCTGGAAAAAAAAATTAATTTGAAAAAGTCTTAATCAGTGGTACAAAAAATATTGCCCAGCTGTTAGATCCAGAGGGTCTGGCACACTAGATCACAAGTAGTGGACCCATTATAACATTTGATCCTTATCTTTGCTTGCTGTATCTGTTAAAGCAATCTGCTGTTTGTATACCTACTGCACTTCCAGCTTTCCAACCAGGTGTTTGTGAAGAATTGCATTTATTAATTAGTACATAAATTGTTTGCCAAATTACGTATATTAAAGGCGTATATGCAGGTCAGTCCTGTAAAGTCACACATATAAGGTGCATTTTACACAACGCATCACTCAGACTTTTGGTGAAGGACTAAAATCTGCATATTAAAATGGCAGCAGGTCCTCACTAAATTAACAACAAAGAATCATCGTTGTCAATATTAATGAAACAGCGCTATAAGAACTTTTTTTTTTTTATAGTTGTCTGGATAGAATAAGTTTTTGTCCTGTTAGATTTAAAATCAAGTTCAGACCTTTTCAGAGTTTAGATGCCTTTGCTGCCTAATGCCCTCATACAGCCCAAGAACACGCCCAACTTCAGCCGGCTGTAATCCATATGAAGTCAATAGGACTTTCTCATACCTTTGGAAAAAGCTTGCTTAATCAGTTTTTAAAAGATTTCAAGATCTTTGTATGTCCATCATTATGTTTAAAATAAGCATTTTTTATTTGCTAGCCATCCAAGGACTGGATTTTTCTTCATTTTCCCATTAGCCTGGCAGTTTAGCCAGTAGAACCCTTTTATTCCTCCCACTGGAGTATCACAGAGAAATTCATTTGATTCCAGTGGATAGTCGTTGATTTCATTATCTTATTATAGAAAATAAAGATTATGATTCCAAATTATTTTGCCTGCAGTCCACACACTAACCATGTAAATGGCAATATGTGGAAAAGTTGACTACATCATAAAAAAACCCGCCAAACTTCCTGCAAAGATTTTCTTGAATTGGTTTCAAAAGAATCTGCTGTTTGGCATCTTTCCTGTACTGAATTTCTGGAGGGTAACTGCATTATGTGCGTGTATAACATGTAAAAGGAAACATTCACTGAACTCTTTCTTTCTGCTACCAAATGTAACTATAGCACATTGTTTGTGTTTAAAAGAGTTGCCTGAAAGCAAAACTCTATATGCATCTAAGGTTATAGATGTGTGCATTGTAAGATAACCACTAACAGAAGGTGAAATACTATTCTCTTTCACTTGCTGTTGAGTGACAAAGGTTGCATCTAATGATAATTTGAATATTCTGCCAACAGTTGGTGATATTCTGCCCCTGCCAAAATAAATAAATAAATAAATAAATGCTTCCATCTCCCAGAGCAAATGCCCTGTAAGTCTATAGAAAACAAATTAGGAATGCGTTATTCTCAATGAAAAAAGTCTCCATGAGAGCTATAATTTTATTTTTTTTAGTGCACAGAATAACATAAATCAAAAGAAGCAATAGTCTACCTTGTGTTTTGACTACTTTGACCCTCTTCAACCCCTGCCAATTTTTATCTCATTTTTGTTTAACTTTGTACATCAGAGTTTAATTTTAAACCTGGTCCTGAAGACAGTGATGTATAGGGTACATCAAGTATAGCTTAAATTACCCTCTCCCCAGTGATTTGAAGTTGAGGGGAGGGTCTTACTCTGCAGCAGGGTGGGAAAGAGAAATGGTCAGATGTTGCCCTTTGAACCTGACCACCCTCAGCTACAGAAACATTTATGCCAGAACATCATTTATTGATTTTATTATATTTTAGGATCTCTTAAAACTGTTGGTGAAGTTTGCCGTATATTAATTTTTGACACATGCATATAAAAGCAGAAATATGGGTTGAGCAGAAACTATAAATATAGACAACACTGCCCAATAAACTTACATCCTTTCACTTATAGGTTTCTATTTCAGCTGATCATTCCGAGCAGCCTGTCTTTGAAAATAAATGTAACCCCTCTGATAAGCTAACCAATTTGAAGATTAAAGCTGCATTTGAGGATTAAAGTTTTTCTTATTTGATTATTGTTGTGTCCTGTAGCAGTAGAAGATAAATATTAATAAAATGTTAAAGTCCAATTCTGCTCACTTTACTCATGTGAGCATTTTATACCATGAGACTGAACAAATTACGCAGGATTTGGCCCTTAAACTCAGCGTGGACTGCTCTGTTTTCTCAGTCCACTAAGAATAAGTCTCCCGTGAAATGTTACATGTACCCGGGAAACTCACGAACCCGCTGCTGCCGCAGAAAACTCACACTGATGGCTAGCTCTGAAAACTCGCCATCCAGTTATATACCACAGAGCTGTGTATGTGTTCTTACTGAGGAGAATAAAAACCACAAGAAGCGCTCTACAACAGACCACAAAATGGGTTTGGCACCTGTGTCTCCTCGGAGCCGAAGTTTCGGAGCTGTGTTATCACGTGGCCTGCTGACCCCGGGAGAGCAACGCTGACCTTGTCTTACACGCAGAAGTCTATTGCTATGACTCCCCTGAGAGCACAAACCAGCTGCAAACTGCTGCAATGATTAACCCTTATGTGTTGTAGATGTAACATCAAGTCATGGTAATAAAGCTTTCACTGCATAACAGATCTCTTGCTTTGTAAATTGTTGCTCTTATCAGCCGCTCTCTAGGATGTTATCCCTTTTCTGTGAAGCATGACTGCTGTGTTGTTCACTGGAAAGGCTACCAGATCTATAAAGGCTGTGATATTTATTCAATTGCTTTGGAGAATAATGCAGAGAATACGCTTTGTTTTAAAGTAAAAATGCAGTGTGTGAAAACAAAAAAAACCATGAAATACTCATACATATGAAACAATATATTAATTAAAATCCAGAATGCCTGTAGCAGATTTGAATCCGGGAACACCAGATTTGCTATAACAGACACCTGCGTTGTTCCATTGAGTCCAGGCTCCTGTTTGTGGAAGTAATTTATACCTAATGTTTTGTAAAAATGCAAACTCTTCAAGCCTGTAGCATACCTGGACAATTACAGTTTTGCTGTTTGCCTGGAAACAGAATGCTTGTAGCAGCCAGCACTCACCTCCCCAAAACATAAGCACACTTAAGTCTTATTTTGTCATGCACTTCAAATACCAGACCTAATTCTATGCTTTCCTATTTGCATAGACGCCAATGGGAGTTCCAAGCATGTATCAGCCTATAATCCAAACTACAGGCCTGTGAATAGGGCCCTGGCTTCCTCAGAAACGCGATGCCTTTTATCTCAGTGTGCGTGCTTCCTACCTCCAGCCCTTTCCTTGCCAAATCTATGGCCACATCAAGGCTGTGAAAGAAAAGGTGACCTTAACGTAAGCCACGGTATGACATGATACTATCTGCTTTAGTCTGCAAAGAGCCAGAAACTGTAGCTCTGAGAGATGGAAGCTGCTGCGTGTATCACAAGGACTGTCGCCGCCCACAGTCTTTCCAACATCCCACCAGCCGAGCAGAGCAAAGAGAATTTGTTCAACACATCCACCCATCGAAGCAGCAACTCGGTGCGTTTTAGGGGCACGGGGCTGCCGGTCCTTGCTGTTGCTCCTGTCTCTGCAGCTCAGAGGTTGGGCAGCCTGAGAGCATTGCAGGGCTCTGGACACAGCTCCCAGGGACAGTTTATAGTTTTTATACACAACCTTTTTCAAAGGATAAAGCCAGCTTCCAGGTTCAGGAACTAAGATGAAAAAAAAAAAAATTCCCTTCGGTATAAACAGTGGAAAAGTAAATTCAATTCGATTTAAGGAAAGAAAAATGGTTTCCCTAAAAAACCTAAGGCGTTATGAGTTTTGGGAGGAGTGTTCAGGTATCGTAACGTGTTTGTGAAAGGCCTTGCACTGTTTGGGAGTGCAGTATACTAATGTCACCTGCTAAGTGCAGGGCGAGAAAAGGTATTTGGGAAAACTTTTTCGGCTCAGGAGTGGCAACTAAGAGGGAGGCCGCAATGAAGATGGGTTTCCTTGCAAGATTCCCTGGTGCTCAGAGGGAGCGGGTTAGTGCCCTTGGATAAGATGTAAATTAATACCACTCTGTAGTCCATGACTCATCCCTTTCTCCACTTCTTTTAATCACATTACTTCGGCTTGCCCTTAATGAAATAGAGGCCGATCTGCAGGAGCCGTGCTTGGGCTGGCCTTGCCAGGACCTGCATGAGGTATTCTTTATTCCTCACCAAGGAAGAAGCTGCTCTGGGCTAAGGACGCTTTGCTGTTTGGTATCCGGATTCACCTGCTTGAACAACACTTCAGATAGAGAGTTTTATTGCAGAAGTTAGGCTGGACAGGGTTGTTCCTCGCTCATTAGCACAGGGAGCATTTTCCTGCAGGGACTGCAGATGAAAATGAGTTTGTTCCTCTTTCCCCACCTCCCCCTCCATAGGCACAGCGGTGTTATTTTAACACCAACAGCTGCAGTTAAAAAAAAAATACTACCAAAACCTTGGTGAGTCCTGCTACAGCAAATATAGATAGAAAGACAGTGACAAAACAGTGAACAACTCCAAAACTGGCAGAAACAGGGAGAGGCAGTAACTTCATTTACTCCTTTATCAACTCCAGCAGCTCCTGTTCTTCTTTGAGTAGCTGCTGTGGTCTCCCAGGTGGAGACTATCAGCCTCTGAAGGGAGCAGAAGTTGTCTCTTCCCTCTTTAGGAGGACGGGGAGGGCTCTCTTGGGGATGGCACCTTGCACCCTGTCTGGCCCCTGCAGGCGTGAGTGGCTGCGGAGGAAGAGGAGGAGGAGGAGGAGGAGGAGGATGCAGCAGCAGCAGTGGGCTCCAGCTGCTGCAGGGCTGCGTCCTTTCCCCGGGGGCCCACGTTTGGAAGCTGAGGAGGCCCTGTGTGCCCTTTCACGTCTCATCCCTCCTCTGGCTGTCGCTCCTATTGCCGAGGTACTGTTGCCCTGATATTTGGTTACTCAAAGGGGAGAAAGAAGCAACAAATTTACTGAAATTATCTTGAGATTATTTGGTTCTCTTGTGGGGTTTCTGTGTGAAGGGGGTATCTACTCTATTAACTTCCATTACTATCAAACCTCCTCTATTAATGGGATTTGCATATGGAAAGGAAGAGGACTGACCTTTAAATTCATTAAATAAAGCAAATTTTAAAAAATAATTTTAGTTAAAAGCATTAGTGTGGTGAAAAATACAAGAACAAATACATAGACATCAGTATCTGGGCTTTCGTTAACACTAACGAGCAAATTATTGCAGGGGAAGATTTGCATTGTTGGAATACATATTCTAGCCTCCATACTGATATATGTGATGTGGGGTTATCTTTGTATGGCTCCTCTTTCAGAATATATTTTCTTCTTATAAAATAGCCTCTTTTTAATTCCCATTGGGGACCTCCTTATAAATGAGGAACTGGTCCTCAAGAGACTGGCCTGGCTAGAAAAGTGTGTTATTAAAAAAAAAAAACCAAAGCATATTAGAATACTAAGCAATATAATTAGCTCATTTCTTTGGTTTTTTTTAGAAAATATTAAAAAAAAAGTATAGCCAACTTTAATTAAACATATTCTCTGGATGTTTGAATTGTGTAAGAATTAGAAAATCCTGTTGTGTTTTAGAGGTATTAATTGCATCAGTTTAAGGTTTTCACTCTAATCTCCGATATGCGGTCAGGTATCGCCACTCTTCTTGCAAAGCAGCTACAGTGTGGTGAATAAGCGATGTTTGCCCACGTAGCTGGGGTCACAAGCTGCCCCCTTGGAGGGGCATTTTCAGCCCATGAGCGGCAATGAATGTATTCATCTCCTAATCTTTTACATGGGAACAAATATAGGTTCTCTATACCAAAACTGGCCAAATACGCAGATTCAAAATATTATTGCTCTTAATAATAAATATTGATTTACACGTGCTGAAAAGCTTCTGTTGCCTTCACAGCAAGTAGTCTAAAATATAATTAGATTAGTAACGTTTTTACCACCATATTGCTTTTCTAGTCTGATTCTTGAGACGCCAATGTCCAATGGTCTCTGGGTCTCCAGCATTGCTCTGCTCTTGGGTCTTAACCCTTCTGTGTCTCAGCTTTCTGACATAGCCCTCTGTACCTTTGAGGTACTCGGCTCAAACTTGCTGCCGGTTCAAAGCAGTATTAATTGGTATTTTGTGCTATTTTGTGATGCAGCTCAGTCTATAAATTCAGCTATTCATTCTGTTCCTGTTCTACCTCAGGCCCCCACAAGTGGGAAGAGGTGAAACCGTTCAGGTTATTCTTCTCAGAGCTCAGCTAATGTCATCTGCTGAATATAGCTCTAAACATCTGAAGTTGGTGAAATTAAATAAAGTGCGAGCATCCTTTGGTCTATAGCTCTTTGCCTTTAAACTATTACTCATGGTAACCTTAACAATAGTATATTAAGGAAAAAAAAATCCTCATAAAATAATTTAGTGTTTAGGATGGAGCTCTGCCTGATATTAGAACAATTATGGAGCAGATGCATCCACTCTGAACAAAGTGACCTTTTCATGAAGTTACAAAACATTAAAGGTTAAAGAATGTTTGAAAGGAAGTTAATACTTTTAAAACATTAGGAAAAAAATTGCCATTCTTTCAAGACCTGACCAAAATCAGTGGGAGCCTAGAAAATGACTGTTTAGGCACATCCAGTCATAATTTAAGCAACTCTTATTACAGGCGGATATAAGGTATTTTACATCGTCTGTTTCATTTTAAAATTAGAAGTGCTTTTCCAGGGAAGAAATGAGATTTGATAGGAATAAATACCCAATGAAAGAAATCTGCTCTGAAGCTGGTTAATTGCAATTTTAAAGTCACATTTCTTTCTCTCCATTGTGGAGAGATGACATGAGAACAAAGGGAGGCAATCAATGACGGTGTCAGATTTTTCCGAGTTTCCACACTGTGTCTGACCTGGACGGTGCAAACTCTCGCCACCAGTAAGAGGCAACAAGAGCTCCCGCTCCCGCCTTAGCGCTTCCTCTCGCCCTCGCCGGCACCAGCAGACGGTTGCGGCGGTGGGTGACCCCCACCCCCGGGGCTGCGGGGACCCTGGGCGGGGGACAAGTGCCCGGGCTGGACTGCCGAGGGCGAGGGAGGCTGAAAGGCGTCCTGGGGGGGGGGGGGGGGGGCGCAGCCCCCGAAATCTGCCCGCCGAGGGGTGCTGCCCCGGGGGGGCCGGGGCCTGTTTGCTGTCTCGTCAGGGCGGCTGCGCCCAAACAGCCAATTTCTTATTATTTTTTATTGTTATTCTTCATTTTTCTTGGAGAAGGGGTGAGGGTGGAGGATGCTGGGTGCCGGCCGGGCCCCGCCTATGCGGAGCCCCGCGGAGAGGCGGGGGCAGCGCGGTTCAAACTCCTGCGCAGGGTCTGCGTCATCCGGGTCCTGTGCTCTTCATACGTAATAAATTTAAGAAAGCCCTTCTGAACAGTAGTTGCTGGGCTTGCTGGGGAGGGAGGATTTACGACCAGGCAGCCCCTCTATGTCTTCTTTAAATGCCCCTTGGCCGCGTGCCACGCCGTGGCCTACCGGCCTGCACAGTTTCAGTCCCGGGATCAAAGACGCACGTTGAGGCGCGGAGGCGGCCGCCGGGGGGGTCACAGCGGGGGGCTCCGGGACCGTCCGCAGCCCCGTTGTCCTCGTCAGGCCGGTGCGCGTCCGCCCCGGGGGCACCGAGGTGCCCTCCGCGCCGGCAGCGCTCGGGGGGGGCGGGCGCGGCCGGTTGTAGCGTTGCTCTTCCTTTGGCGGTAAATTAAGCAGCGGCGCTTGAGAGTGTTAAAGGTGCGTAACGGGCAGATCGGTAACTTTTTTAAGAGAAACTTGCATATCTTAGTGGAAGCAGTGTGTGCAAATCACTAAAACCCGTCTGGGAAACAAGTTTCTGTGAAAAGAAAGAAGGATTTTGCTCGGGCTTAGGCTTTATCAACTTCCCACTTCATATATTTTTTTCCTGGTTTTTGGTTTTGGTTTGGGGTAGGGTTTGTTTTTTGGTTTTTTTTTTTCCAAAAAAAAGGTGTATCTGTGCACAACAAAATCTTTATTGCGTTAAATCACAGGCGGTCAGCAAAGGAACAGCTGGGTTAGCTGTGCAATGAAAACTTTCAGGTGATGCGCGAAATAAGAGGGGAATCCCTTCCCCTTCTCCTATATCCTCCAAATGCCTTTCAAATTAACCAGCTCTGAGGATCGCTGTCAGTCTCCACAAAGGCGTTCCCAGAGCCTGCAGCGAGTAAAACTTTGTATAGGTAAAATTAGCTGAACCCCTTCTGCTAACACAATAGCTTTTGTTGTCACGTACGGTGGAGTTCCAGGATCTGTAACTATTTTTCATAAAAGGTTTTCCTACTGCCCAAGTGAATACATCACGCTACAGTAGCTCTGAATGGTATCGCTTATTTCCTTCAAAGCAGCGGCCGATTGTTTCTTCCGAGACCTTAAGTCCTTTCGAGGGGGGGAAGGTGATAATGCAGCGGGACTGAATCGCGACGATAGATCTTATTTTAGCCCGCATCGTCTCCAGAAAGTGCAGCCCCTGGGAGAGCGGCGAGTGCCGCGGGAGCGGGGCGGGGGAGGCTCGGGGCGGGCGCTGGCCGGGCCGAGCGGGGCTCGCCGTCCCCGGGCTCTGCCCGGAGGAAGCCCGGCTGGGGCGAGCGGGAGCCTGGACGGCGCGGGGGCTGCAGCCCTTCCCCGGCCGAGAGGCACCGCGAAACGCGACGGAGCCTCCCTCCCTCCCCGGACGGGGCCCGGCTCCCCCGGGGCGGGGAGCAGCGGCAGCAGCATCCCGGCAGAGCCACGGCCGGGGACCCGCGCCCGCCGCCCCAGTTGAATTCGCCAACTCGTCGGCGGGCGGGCGCGGGCTGCTCCCCAACCGACGTGGGGCTGGGGGGCTTGCCTCCGCGGGGGACCCGCGGGAGAGCGGCCGCCGCGGCCCGGCCGGGGAGCGCCGCTGCCGCCCGGCGCCGCGGGGAGGGACGGACGGACGGACGGAGCGCCCGCCACGGGCACGGCCCGGCGCGGAGGGCTGCGGGTGCGGTGCGGTGCCGTCGCGCTGCCCAGCTCCGCCCGGCGGCTGCAGCGGCGGGGGGCGGCCGCACGGGGCCGACCCGCTGCGGGAGTTTCCTGGCAGCGCCCTGCGGGTTCCTGAGCCAAAGTTTGCCCCCACCGCAGTGGCTGGGTTGGTTTGGGGTTTTTTTTTTGGGGGGGGGGGGAGGATACATTTCTGATATCGGGGGTTAGATGGGGAATTACTTTTAACTCCAGACGGAAGCGAATCGATTCGGACAAGATTGCCTGGAGCTCAAAAGGAATGCTTCAAAATATTAAAGTGCTGGGCGTGCTTACACTTTTCATCTCTCTTTTCCCCGTGCTCTTTCCGAAACGCCTGGTCCTGATCGCAGGGGCACTGCTATCCCAGTTCTGATTTTCTGGGGCTTATTACATGTCAGAACTGTAAAAGTCCTCTGGACAATTTACAGACAAAACATCTGGTTCGTTAAAGCAAAGCTACTGGACTAAGACAAACAAACTTTGCTGCTGTGTAAATCGACTTACCCAAACAATTTACATTCAAGCAAAGATTTTAGCCCGAAGAAAAACTTTTATTCATTTGTATTCAGGAGGTTTGGGAATTCATAGGCATTTTAAAATAATTTTGCTCTAATAAAGTTGGGTAGATACTACAAAATGTCTGTCTTCTCAGGTTATTATTGCTGTTACAATGGTTATTGACAACACGTTGTATTGGACAGAAGTGGAGTGTCGTTTTCGGTCGTGGGCAGTGGTGTTTTTAAACAAACTTGTCAGATCCGTGTTCATCTCGTCCAGCCTTAATGAAAACTCTTTCTTCTTTGTTCTTCGCCGGCAGAAACCGAAGTACTTTCCGCGCACTTTCTGCGTTTCGATGGGGTGCCACCGAGGCGTTAGGAAGGAGGGGAGGTTTCTCCCTGGGGCAGAAGGCGGCGGCCGGCGGCTGCCCGGACTCCCGGCCGGGCAGCGGCTGCCGCGCTCAGCGCGCCCGCTCCGGGGCGACGCCTCCGTGCTGCTCCCGCAGCCCGCGCCACCGGCGGTGGGCGCCGGGGGCGGGGGGGCTGCCCCGGGAGGGGAAGGACTGCTGGCGGGTGAGGCGCCCCGGCCGTCCGGCCCCGCGCCTTCTGCCGGGGCTTGCCCCCACCCCCCCGCTCCCCCCAGCAGCCCCCTCCCCGCGGCCCGGCGCCGGGCGCGCCGCCTCCCGCCTCGACAGCTCGCTCCTCGGCCGGCGGGGCCCCGAAAGGCCCCAGCGCTCTGCCGGCCAGCCCCTCCCGCGTGTCCGAGGGACGCTCGGCTGGCGAGGGCCCCGCTGGGTCCCCGCCGGCTCCTCCGCTCCGCTTGAGGGGGTGGAGGTGCCCCGCGGAGCCGGGCTGGCGCTGGGGGCGGGAGGAGAGCGCCCGGGGACGGAGCAGCTCGCCCAGCGGGGCTGCCCCCCCCGAAAAGCAATCGACCGATGCTAACAAACGGGTCTCTGGGAGCAGCTCCACAGGCGCAGGGGGACCTCGACGCCGCTTCTCCCTTCCTTGTTTGCAGTGAACCGGTGGCGGAACAGCAACACGCTGCTGGGGAGAGAAAAAGGTGAAAGCCCGAAACACGCCGGTTTCTACGAGGCAGCTGGTCCAAGTTTATTGAATAAACTTCCCTACTGAGCCTCCCTGGCTGTTCCCGTAACTAACAGTTAATTTCAGGGGTCCTTTTATCAGCTCAGCCCGCTGCCTCCGCTCGGACCTGCGTGGCAGGAGGGCTTTTCTGGGGAACTGTTGGAGTTTTCACGTAGGGGAATGAACTGAGCAGTGAAAATACACACCAAAGAAGGGCGCTAAACGGTGCACACCGTCGAAATGCAAAACATTCTTAGCTGGTGGAAAGTTCGGGAATGATGGTTATCTAATTATGGGACTTATAAATAATTGGTACCTTGGTTTAAGACTGCCGGGAAGAGCGAGCTTAGAGCTGAGCCTCATGTGCTGAGTCTTTGTAGATGGAGTCTGTACAGTCATCGATTTTACACGTTATGTCTGTAAATGTTACACTTAATAAAATTACGGGTTCTGGCTCTCTTGAAATAGACTGTGGCCCCCAAAGAAGCTGATGCCCATGAAGGAATCTGCATTTCCCTCTGTAACTCGTCTGATAGAGACTTCAATGGATTATTTTTTTTCTTCCTTAAAAAACTGGACATAGTTAACAACCAAATTATTCCACAACTTCCTGAGCGCTTTGGCACTGAGTTGTGAAGGTGTAAGTGCAGTGCATGTGTCCGTGTGCACGTATATCTGCCGCCTCTCTCTCTTTCTCCCCCACGCGTGCACAGACGCACACGTGTTTTTATAACTGAACTGAGAAAGTTCCTCCAATTAGTGTTTACGGAAAGTTTAACTTTTTTTCATTCACCCCCCCCATCCCCAATCCCAAATCGGTGCACTTTTACGAGCCCATTACCCTGCACTGCCAGCGCTTGTGGCCCGCCCTTTGAAAAGCAAGGGAAGTGTTGTTAGAGAAACCTCACCATACAGCAGGGCTGGTGATTTTTCTGGCAAATGTTTGTTTTAGTGGCCCCGTTCAGCCGCTGAGGTTGCAACCCGCCAGCATCTTCCACGCAGGCTGTACTTCTGCGAGAGGGAGAGCTCTGCTAGGGAATCTGTTAAAATACACATGCCACTAAATTCATAAACAACGTGCCTGCAGGTAGGTGAGGGTAACAGCGAGAGGAGGACTGCGCACCCGTGAAGCCGAGCCGAGGAGCGCAGGCGGGTGCGCACCGCGCCGGGCAGAGCCCCGGCCGCGCCGGGCGGGGAGGTTACCTTACCTCGGGCGGGTTCTGTGTACTAGAAAGCTAGCGAAAGCTGAGCAGATTTAGAGAGGGGGAGGTGGAAGGAAAAAATTTCTTGCAACTTGCCCCCCCCCCCCCCCGCCAAATTAGTGACTGGCCGCTGCGGCGTTTTCCTCGGGATGCTCTGCAGCCAACTACTGCAGGATCAGAGCAACTCCTGGCTTTGGAGAGGAGGCTCGCACATTTGAGAATAGCCTTTGCGGGGCTGAACTGACTAAGCACGCCTCATGACTTTTAGTTTGCGGTAGTTTTCAGGGCGTTTTATCAGCGCCTGGTGGCAGGCTGATCTTCCCCGTGCTCTGTGCGGCCGGGCGGGAACAAAGCCGGCCGGGGCTGCCGGCTCCCCGCGCTCTCCGCGGAGTCTCCGAAAGTTTCTTTCAGCCTCTCCGGCTCCAGCGCTCGGAGAAATCCTCCATGTTGCGCAGCGCCCGCCGGCTCGGCCAGCAGCCTCCTAAGCCCGAAGTTCACCTATCGTCTGCCGGGCTCCGCGTTTAATTCCGTCCCGAGGCAGCAGCCATCGCCCCCGCGGAGCCGGGAGCGCAGCCGGGCGGAGCGCGGACCGCGCCGCGGCCGCCCCTGCCCCTGCCCCCGGCCGGCAGCATCCTTCGGGGGGGGGGGGGGCATGAATTATTTAGGTTTTCTATTTCCTAACTCCTACTTAAAGGGGGAGGAGGGAGAGAAGAAGAACGCGTTATTAATCGCAGGCTAGCCCTCTCTGTTTTCCAAGGCTGTCTAACATTTGTAAATACTTATGCTGCCGCTGGTCCCCTCCTTCCTGGTTAAGTTGTTTAGTATGTCGGTTATTTGTACCGAATCCCGCTCTGTGTTGTGTCTGATGTGTTGTCGTTGCAATGTGCAGCCAGGGTGACACTGATGGATGCGCCAATGGTGAGACGGACAGATGTTAGGGCGGATCTAGCGGCATGCACCGCCACAGCGGCGAAGCCCGCCCGCACTGGGCTGCCAGCCGCCGCCGCAGCCCCGCGCCCCGTCCTGGTGCAAGCGCACACTCGCACTCGCACTCGCACACACACACACACACACACACACACAGAGGGGTTTTTTTGGGGAGGGGGGAACGTCTCAGTGTCGGCTCTTAAGTAGATCTGATCGCTCCTTCCGAGAGCAGATACTGTAACTGTGAGGAGCAACCAGCGAGTATCAATGAGATGGAACTGAGCGAATTTGGCAGCAGAAGCGGCAATTGACAACTCACCATTTGCTTGTTTGCAAGAAATGTTTCGTTTTCCCCCAACAGTAGCAATTTCCCGGGGACTTTAGGCGACTGCGATTTTTTTTTTTTCATCCTAAAGATCAGCTTAAAAAAACCAATCAACTCATAACAATAATAATCCAAAAAAAAATATATCCCAAACCTTCTCCACCCTTCATGTAAAGTGTTTGAATTTCCTGCAACTTCAAAAGGAAAGCAAGAGCAAAAGAGCGGCACGGCGGCTTTATAAGATGTGAAGACGCAACAACATCTGCACTTAGTCAGGTATTTGGAATTATCCCAAATCTCGAAGAATGGGGGCGAGTGGAGATTTTTTTGATCTCACCGTAAAAGTGAGATCATCCTTTTTTTTTATTCCTCCCCATGAACTTTAAAAAGAAAAAAAAAAAGAAAGAAAAAAAATCGCTACTTTTTTTTTTGTTGTTGTTGTTTTTTGGGTTGTTTGTTTTTTTTTTCCTTCACTTCTCCCAAGCCCGGGCGGCCTCCGGCAGCGCGGCGGTGCGGGTGCGGGGCCGCCGCGGCCGGGCGCGCAGGGCGGCGGAGGCGGGAGGCCGGCATGGGCCCCCGCGCGCCCCCCGCCGCCCCGGCCCTCCCCGCTGGTGCGCGGCCCCGCCGCCCAGGGATGCGCAATCAAACCCGCAGCACATCGATCCGCCGGCGCTCGCTGAACTGAGCGCGGCGGCTCGCCAGTGAACTTGGACCAAAAAAAAAAACCAACCGAAAACCAAAACCAAACCAACCAAACAAACAAAAAAACCCAAAACCAAACAACCGAGCCCAAACAAAAAGAGAGGGGAAAAAAAAAAAGCCCCAAAGGAGGGAAAGAGGGAAAAGTGATCTTCCGCGAAGAGCCGGGCGCGCGCGGGGCGCGGGAGTGCGCGGGCGCTGCCCGCTCCCCGTCCGGCCGGCCGGCGGCACCGCGGGGTAGGGCGCAGCGGCTCAGCCGGCGGAGACGCCGCCGTTAACGGCCGCCGGCCGGAGCGGCCCCCGACACCCCGCCCGCAGGCGCGAAGCGGAGCCCGGGCGGCTGTGGCGCCAGCCAGGTGGGAGCCGGAGGGCTGGATGTGTGCCGGCGGGCGGCCAGCTGCCCGGCGCGCCGGTGAGTGGGGCCGGAGCGGGCGGCGGCGAGAGGTGCGGGGCGAGGCGGGGGCCCTGGCCGCCGCCGCCGCTGTCACCTCGCGGGGCGGCCGGGGCTCCAGCGCCGGGCCCTCCTCGCCGGGGGAGGGGGCAGAGGCTTGGCGGGCGGCGGGAGGGTCCCGCGCCCCGGCGTGGCGGCGATGGCCGGGAGGAGGGGGGGGGGCGCTCCGGCGGGGAACGGGTGTGCGCGGGGGCGGAAAGGGAAGGGCTGCCGGCGGGGAGCGGGGCGAGGGGAGCGGAGCGGAGCGGGCTGCCCTGCCCGGGGGTGCCCGCGGGCCGAGCCCCTCCGCCGCGGCGGGCTGCTGAGGAGAGCGGCGGCGGGCGAAGTTGGGCGGCGGAGGGGGCGGCGGCGAGGGCGGCGGGGGGTGGGGAGCGGGCGCCCCGCCGCCGCCGCTGCTGCCGCCGCCGCCGCCTCCCCGGGCGGACCCTTCGCCGCCGCCGTGGCCGGCCGGCGGCGGGCGGTCCGGCGGCGCGATGCGCAAAGAGTTAAGGTGCCGTCCGGGGCGGGAGGCGGTGGGAGCGCGGTGCCCCTCTCCCTCTTTGCGGACTAGTTTGAGTGACACTGCGATCATCTCGTTTCCCTTCAAGCTTCGCCTGTTGCCGCCGCCGCCGCCGCTGCTCCAGCGCCGAGCCGGGAGCCGGGGAGTGGAGAGCGCAGGCTGAGGCTCCGCCGACTCCTGCCGAGAAATCCCCCGTCTTTATGCCGTGATCTCCCAGCCCGGCCAGGCACCGGGGGCGCAGGGTGGGGTGGGGGGGACTGCGGGCTCTCCCCAGCCCTCCCGCCCGCACACCTCTTCGGGGGGCTTCCCCTCCTCCTTCCTCCGGGGCGATTTGTCAAACTTCCCCCCTCTTCTGCCAGCAGCAGCAGCAGCAGCAGCAGCAGGGCTGTCCTCTCCTCTGTGCCGCCTCCTCCTCCGTCGCCGCCGCCGCCTCCTCCTCCTCCTCGGCATCGTGCATGCACAGCAACAAAAAATATATCCCCAACCCAGCCCTCGAGCCGAGACTGGAGCAGCTCACCGGATCTCTGGGGCTAAAGCAACTCTTCCCACCCCCGCGCCCAGGCAGCCCCCCCCCCGCCGGCGCCGGCGGCCGCAGGAGCTCAGCATGCCGAGGAGGAAGCAGCAAGCGCCCCGGCGCGCAGCAGGTACGAGAGCCGCCTTCCCCGGCCGCCCGGTTCTCCTCTCGCTTTCCTCCGTCTCTTTCACAGCCGCTTCCCCCGGCGGGCTGAGCCCGTCGGCGTGGACCGGGCTCCCTCCCGGCCCCGCTGCCCGCGGTCGCGCGCTGCATGCCGTGGATTTCGCGGAGCAACTCTTGGTCTGGAGGCACAACGCTGTGGCGGGGGGGGGGGGAGATGACTGGATTTTTTTTTTTTTTCCCCCCTCCTTGGGGTGGCAGGGGTGGGGGCACGTGGAAGGAAGCCCTTTCCCTACTTTGGTACCCACTTTGATGTCTTCCCAACTCTGCCATCGCCCGGCTCGGTTCGGGGGGGCAACACTTTGTGGAAGGCAGGCGGCTATGCGCAGGCACATGCTACATGTACACGTATGATCTCTGTGGCTCTAGGGGTGGGAGAAGGAGGCGAATTTTGTTCGTTTCCAGCCCGTACTTTGGCACCTACTTCGCTCCTCTCCCTCGTAGTCTTCGTTCTTCTCCATCCCCTTCCCCCACGGGCGAGCGGTTTGCGAAAGCCAGTGAAAATACTCTTTTCTTAAAAATCTATTTTTCCTGTAAAAAGCGATAGGGTATGTGTAAATACATGGCACGCTGTGAATGAAGTGGCAGGGACAAAGTGATTTGGAGGGTCTGCAGTGTTCCTTGAGGATCCAAGCCCAGGACTGTTTCCTTTGCCCAACTTTTATCTTTTTCTCTCTCCCCCTTGTACCGCACTGGAGATGTCTCTGCTGGACAGACAGACCCACCTAGCTGGTCACTCTCTTTGGCAACCTCTTCTGTTAATCCTATTGATTTCTTATTTATGAGTCCAGATGAGAAGCTGCAAAGGAAACCAAAGGGGGGAAAAAAAAAAAAAAAAAGAAAAAGGATCTGTGTATTGTCAAATGACTGGCGAATGTTTCTGATAGTGCCTTTACAATTTCCTCCCCCCCCCCTTTTTTTTTTTTCCTTTTTAGAAATACTTTTCAAGGCTTTGTCCTAGTGAGGTTTTTTGTTTGTTTGTGTTGTTTTCCTTATGCCAGAAATGTCAACTCCTGTTAAACTTAGGCAGTATTTTTTGGAGAAGCCAAACTGAAAAGAAAACAGTAAAAAAAAAAAAAAAAAAAAAGCCCCACATAATTTTACAGTAATCCTTAGTTGGGGATATGCGGGCTGGAAAAGGTTTCCTTGGCCTGTTGCCATCCTTGATTTGATGGCTGATTGATCGCCTGTCATCTGGCTGCCTTTGATCTATTCATTCCCGATAAACATCAATAAATCACTTGCCATGGTAACGCCAGACTCGGTGACGTCACACGTGGCCTGTCAACTCTCTGTCAGTGCAACTTCAGGGGCTCCTGGCTGGATGTGCCATATAGCCACGGGTCGAGGGCTTCCAGGGCCGTGGGGCTGACCTGGGGGGAGGAACCGGATGGGCTTGGGTTAGGGACAGCTTTGGGGGACCAGCATGTGACAGCCATAGTTCGCCTTTGACAAAGGAAGGCTCTGTACCAAGAGGCTGGGTGTAGAAGTTTTCCAGAGGCTCCGGCAGCTTTCTCGGTAGGGCGTTTGTACTTGTGCCTATGACAACTTGAAGCAGGTAGTCCTGCAACTTGGTAGGGCGTTGTTAGAAAACGGGCATTCAAAAATGTGACGGTGCTTTCACGCTGTCTGGCAACTTTCTCAGAGTGGTGTGGTTTGAATTCAGTAAACAGCAAGGGATTCAGGGAGTAATACAAATTGTAGGTTAACTATGTCCACGTTTTCTTTCTTCTCTTCTTCGATATATACGTGCATTCATCTAGGACTTTTGAAATAGAGAAATAGACTTTCTAGCAGTGTTGCTCCATATACTAACAGCTAGAAAGTTTGGAAAGTTTTGCAGTACGGTAGGGGTACGATCTAGCAAACAATATCGTAGCCAAATACTTAACGATAATATTTTGCGTTTCTGGCTCGTGCCGTCAAATAAGACTTTTCAAAGAAATTAAAAAGGTGAACTTTTCCTAGTACTTGGGAAATTCTATTTTGGAACATTAATTTAGTTCTGCAAAATCTAGCTCTTTCAAATATTTGACATATTCGACTGTGCTGTATGCTGGGCTCTCCATGGGCTGGAAGAAAATGTTTCTGCACTAAACACGCATTCTGAGGTATCTTTCTCTCTCTCTTTCCCTCTCTCCCTCTCCCCCCCTTCATCTCTCCCTCCTTTCTCAAGTGAATCACCCATGATATGTGATCTATCTTTCATATTTAGCAGAAGTGTAATCTGTTTAAACTTTTAGCTTTTTGATAGCCACATTAAACATTTAGTATTGTGTATAATTGCTTCCCACTGAAATGCTGTTTTATTGGTCGCATTGGAAATGTTACTTTTTCTAATAGCAGTAAAAGCAAAGGCTTTTTTTTTTTTTTTAACACCTTAAAAACCAGCTAAGAAATAACAGGTTAGTTAAGAAATATTCATTACAAAAACTTGACTGCAGGACTAATAGGAGATGGAAGAATGGTTTTGCTCTATCAAAATGACCCGTCAAAACGACTTTGTTTCATATTTGATTTAATTGTCTCTCTCCTGACAGGCACATTCATCAATAGCTTAATGGTCAATCAGAAGTTGGCAGAGTGAGTGCTTTCATTCTTTCCCATACACTAGCTTTGGCTTTACTTTATCAAAATGCCTCTGCCTAATGGATATGGGGGATGTAGAATGACTGAAGGGCTACTTATTTGAGAAGAGTGAAAAAACAAGAACGTTTATGCTGTTGATAAGTGCATGAAGATAAATAAGTGAGCTGTATGAGGCATTTTATTTTAAGGCAGAAGAAACTTACATTCCCCCCCCCCCCCTTCTTTTTGGCTTCAGAGCTGCGAGTTATAAGGTTCATGACTGCTTTTGTGGCATACTGAGAGTGATGACAAATTGATTGCTTGGTACTGAGAGAGAAAAAAAGGTGGTGGTGGGGGGAGAATTAAAGATGTCTGCTGATTGGTAACTCAGGAAATCCAGTCCCCAGCAACCTTGAGAATACTCGAGAATTTTTTTTCTCCAAACTGAAAGGTCCGCTCAGCCATAAAAAAAGAAAAGTTGTTTTGCCAGCTTCATTAGTGTTCACCTAATTAGCTGTAAACCTGATGGATTCCTGACAGCTTTAATGATTGGAGATGACAAGCTCCACGCAGTGTCATCCAGCAGAATTAGGTTTGCAGCTAGTTTGATGTAATCAAGTTGATATTACACAGTCCTGGTTGCCTTTAGTTGTGCATTAACTCAATTTTCTGCTGCAGGTGACAAATGGGCTTTGGTACCTGGATAATCATGTCATAGGAATTAGGGCCCTTTTAATGGTCTGGAGTAGAATAACAACAACAAAGAACTCTCAGCAGCACAGAGCTCGCAGACATAACAGACAGGTGCACAAATTCTTTATGTCTAGCCCAAGTGTTAACACCACACTGTGGAAGACTAAAGCTGTCTCTGAGAATCAAGAATCTGTAAAAATGATAATTTCAGTTTGTTTGCTTTGAGGCTCAGGTGACTATCATAGATGAATTTGGGAGGAAGAGTCAGGGGTCGCAATTTTATTCTTCACCTGTTAAAGCAAGAAGATAGAACTGATGCTCCAAAGACTCCTGTCATTTAAGTCAGGAGAAAGAAGGTATTTACTGGTTAGAGGCTACTGTCTAGGAAAGCTAAGATACTGCATTAATAGAGGCCAGTCTTGTTCATGCAAACAGTAATTATCTGTCCTTAAATTATGGCTTTTACTGGCAGCTTTTTTAGAAACCTATTTAAAAGATCAAGAAAATGTACTTCCTACTGACAGAAGCAACTTAATACATATTTTGTATACATACAAAGCTCTTCTGAGGAGGGATTGGGAACTAATGATTTGCTGGAAACTCATTTACTTTTTTTTTTTTTTTTTTTAAATAAATTAAATAAGACAATGATCAGTTACTGGTTTTTAGACCCAGACAACCGTGCTGAGTTTTGAAGCCTCTGGAATAAAACCAAACAAACTTGGGCCCATGTTTTTTTGTCTGGTGTTTGGTTTTTTTTGGTTTTTTTTCTATGTAATATGGTTTAAACCCCAGAGATAGCTGCATACTTTTTAAGCTCTTCACAACTTCCGTGCTTACATTCAAAAGATGCCCATGGTCAGTGTGAATACTGAAACACATTAAATTGATTTTTCAGAGATGCGGAGCACTTCCACTTTTCAGGGACTTCAGTGCTCTCGCTAGTTATCAGCACCTCCAGAGCGAGGCTGGGAGTGCACCGCAGAAATACAGATGCAAGATGGCATGCAGGTTGTGCAGCCAGATTTCCAGGCAGCTCTGACTTCGGGAAGTTGAATGCTTGCTTTAATTTATGGGAATTGCTTGCAACTACATACATACCCCAAAAGTAAATGTAGCGATAAAGTAGACTACCTATAAAGGTACTTGCAGTGTCAGCCCTTGGTATGTTATTTGCCTCCAAACCTGCCACATATTTCTCTGTTGGACAGAGATTCTTCCTAGCAGCAAGCTGACAAAATGATTAGTTATGGCTGTCCTCTGCTTTTTTTTTTTTTTTTTCGGCAAAGTGTGAGGAACAATGCAAAAAAAGAAAAAGGGGCATAAATATAAAAAGGCCTGATAGATTCCCCTGAATATCCGTCTGGAAAACAGAATTTTCCAGAATCAGCTGCCATTTCTCCCATTAGCTTGACAGCTGTCAATTAGGGCTTCAGTGCTCTCCTGGGCCACAGTTTATTGCGTGCGGTTGATGTTGTCATTTTGTTCTCGGTTTTGCCTTGAGCACTATCATGAGCAGGAGTGAAATAGTCAATAACTGATGTATCAGCAGTTATTTCTTAAATTGGCTTACAAGTCTGCATTTTTCCTCTTTTTACTAAAGATTGTTTTGTAAAGTGATTAGAATGAATTGTGACTGCTGCAGGGTTATGGGAAATGCAGTGAAGCTAGGGTGAGTTAGCAGGATTAGAGTGGGTCCTTTTTGTCAGCCCTGTTTCCAGGATTAGTGGAAACTATATAGGAAAGATCACCTTCAGGGTGAAGTGTGGGGTAAATTTTTTAAGTGTGCTATGTGCACACTTAGATAGAAACATATGGTGGTGCAGAGGGAATGAAAAGAAATAATTTGCCAGGATGTAAAGTAACCTTCCGTGTTATCTTTCTGAACAAACCTTGGCACTGCTAGTTTTACGGTGTAATAATCCATATTTTAGTCCAACGTCATGACCGTTTCCTAGCGAATCCAAATACAGATTGTCAAATTTTCATACAGCCTTATTTACAAGGTGCTGCTAGTAGATCAAGTATTAAGATGCCTGAAGTGTTGCATTGTCAAGTAAGAGTATATGTATATGTATGGTTATGATACAACACCAAAAATAACATAGTTGCAGAGTGATCGTGTGTTATCTTATCTATGAAATACTTCAGCATCATTTACTAAACAATCTACCTCAGGTGTTTGAGTCTGCTTTTTTTTTTTTTTCCCTTCTGTGTGTGTGTGTTTGGTGTTTTGTTTTGGTTTTTTTTTTTTAAATTTAGTTACGCCCAAATTGTGGTCTATCAGCCTTAAGTTAAAAATGAAAGGTGAATACAATATATTGTATTTGGTAACAATGATATGGACTGGTACATCCAGACAGATAATATGCAGTTGTAATTAGACTGAATAGACAGGCATTCATTTTTAAATTCTTTGACACATGCATAAAATAGTCATATAATAAGATAAGATGACAATTTTATGTTAGGTTGATAAAGTGTCCCGATACATGCATTTAAATGTCTGTAAGCCTTTTTTTATCCAGACAGATTAATTCTAGTTTCCAGCATTTGCAGTTAGACATTAAATTAATTTAAAAAATCCCACTAAACAATGGCTGTGTTGCTTTTTTTTTTTGTGTGTGTCATTACCTAAAGCAGGAGGATTGAAAAAATTTATGCAATTGATTTTTCTTGATTTCAACATTTTTAAAAAACTGCATGAAAATTGGCTCAAAGGATTTAAAGCATAGTCCACGAGAGGCTATACTGTAGTTTTCTTAAGTATAATAATGCAGAATAGAACATTGTCAGAGCTTGAAATTGTTTGTTACCATTTTCATAAAAAGGAGTGTAAGAGTTGAAATAAATAGGACTTCATTTCAGAGACTCTGAGATTCATCCTACTGCATTCTCCTGATTTTGCGCCTGAAAGATATTTTGGTCATCTCAGTAGAGAGCCAATCTGCGGAATTTAAATGCTGCTCATTGCAAGCATCAACTTTAAGATGTTTCTCAGAAAATGTTCAAAGGTTTTTTTTTTTTCCCCGGGGGCGGAGGGAGAGTGGGGAAAAGAGTTACCAGAAGATCATAAAATACCTGAAAGCTCTTCACCAATGCCATTACCTGGCTTGTTCGGGCAGTAAAGGTGCGACTCTTGAAGAATAATCTAAGTTCGTGTTTTAGACTTAATGATAAATTATTAATTAATTCTGTCAGGACACATGTTATTAATTATGACTCTCTTTTCTTCATTCAGAACAGCTGTTGGGAATCGCGTAAGTTCACTGTATTTGTTGGTGTGGGAGTTTACCAATGAAGAGCTCTCCATTCCCAGCCTGCCTTACCTTTACCTCCCATCCCCTTCCTACTGGGGATGGCTGTTAAAC
The DNA here is from genome assembly GCF_947461875.1 of Haliaeetus albicilla. NCBI lineage: Eukaryota > Metazoa > Chordata > Aves > Accipitriformes > Accipitridae > Haliaeetus > Haliaeetus albicilla. Next base: position 13,010,573 of record NC_091492.1, read on the forward strand.
AGCTAAGCTAAACTTGAAGTCGCTTGGAATAAATACAAGTTTTGGAGGGATTCAGTGTGCTCACAATTAGTGAACGTTTTTTATGGAGGTGGTTTTTTAGGTCCTGTCCACGAGGAATTCTTGTTTTAGCAAGACTACGTGGTGGTGGGGAGGTCGGAAGGGCACCAACCAAGCCCTGGCGAGGGGAAGCAGAGCAGTTTTCGTGCCCTTCCGCCAAACTCCCGACAAACTTCATGCATTAGCATAGGGGAGAGAGCTGTTTTATTATTCGTTTGGAATGATTCAAATTCATTTACTTTTGATATTTCCATCATTAAATTGAGCCCTCTGTTTCAGTTTCTTATGTGTTCTTTGCGGAATGCATGTTGCATAAAATAGGCAATTTTTAATGAACAATTTAATGTAAATGGGTTCTGAATTTAAATTAATATTAATGAAGCTTTGAGTGAATTTATTTTGCATACGTAAAGGCTTGTAACTCTTTCACCCATACACTCTTGTCTTTATGTACTAACATAGTGGTTAGGTGAATTGGCCAGTTTCCATATTTCATGATTAAAAAACTTTAATGGATTTTACATGGATATTTGTGCTAGTGCAGCTTTACGCAGGTTAGTATCTCTATTAAAAACGTACCTGCCTTTCTATTCAGATTTCTGTAGTTAACGTTCTCCTGTGTTGCCCTACCGTTTCCATGTATGTCTTTCTACTTTGGTTTTGCCTTTATGCTTAGAGAAAAAATTATTCCAACAATAGTCACCACAGTCAAGATGTTTTCTTTCTTTGGCTTACCTCTAATGCATTATGTATTTAGGAATGATGGGATGTTCTATAATTAATTCTGTTGGATGTAATTGCTATAATCACTCTGATGCTACACATAATAAAAATAATACGGTAAGCATGCGAAAAAATATAAACACCTTATTGTAACACTTTATGTAAAATTCTTTTAAAAATGTTGTTTAGAGCGGAACCTCCGCTTCCGTATTTTGTCAGAGCTAACGTGTATTTTAAAGTATGTTACTTAGTAAGTGAATGAATTTTAGATATTGAAAAGATTTTGACTGGCAGGTTGTCTTATATGTGCGCGTGTATCTCTCTGACTCTGTGCGCTATTAAAGATGTAGTTCATTAAGAAGCCAACCTTCAGCATTGCTATAAGTGACGCATAAATATCACCGTATATCTCATGAAATAAGAGACAAATTTGTACATTGTATTAAAATCCAGCACATAGTAAATAACACGGAAATGGAGTTGTACAGTGGAAAGCTTCTTTGTAGTGCAAAATTATGGGAAATAGAAAATGTACGAAGGGTAGCACGTAACTCGAGAGGGAGTTTTTCAGGCATAGTCCCAAATGGGAAGAAGACTATAGAAGGTGATTCCCCCCTCCCCCCTTTTTTTTTTAACAAGTAGCTTTGAGTTATTGTTTGCAAACACAGTTTTTGATAGAGAGGAAATGAAAAAAATATGTTCAATGGGTTAAGCTGTGTAGCTGATATCCTTGATTCTGTAAAAAAATGTTAATATGGCCATAGTTCTTAATTAGTTGCACACCATACTCAATGCTGCAAAGGTCACTTGGTTTTATGGTCCAGCTTCGTCTGTGAATTTGTATGTTTCCCCCCAAATTTATATTTTACTCTCCTGTATTTTCTAAGCAATTGAGCATGCAAATAGTGGTTAAAATGCAAGCTGGAAACAAGATCAGAAAAGTACGTTCAGCGTGGCCAAAGAAGAGTTGTTTGGGGGTTTTTGGAGGGTGGGTTTTTTTTTGTCGTTAGTGTTATTTTCAAATAATGCGCAGTCTTTGAGTGGAGAGCAGAAGTATTCCATTTAACTTCTGTAAGCTGAACAAACAAACCCCGACCAACCTCTCGCTGAATTGTTCTGGGGAAGAACAGAACAGGGTGCTGTTTCTGAGTGTCTCTGGGACTGGGCTCGCTGCCTGCAGCCCTTTTCCTGCTAGGTCAAGCCTGTTGCTGGAGGGCCAGATCTCAGCAGGGGCCTCCTGGAGGCTTGGCGAGGCTGCTCAAGACTGGCAGCCATCAGTCATCCATCTGTGACACAGAGTCTGTTTTTGATGGCAGGGATGATAAAAGGCCTGGGAACTGTATAGGCCCTTGTAATCAGGGCCAGTGCTGACATCCTTCTCAACTTTGACAGCTTCTTCCTTTTCTCTCTTCACCGCCAAGACTGTCTCAACTGGATTTTTTTTTTTCTCTCTCTTGTTTCATGTACTTGATCAGTCTCAGATGCTGGGAATTATTTTTTTCTGAAGGGAGGGGGAGTGTTTCTTTTGGTTTGTGGGTTGGGCAGGTGTGAGAGGAAGTCTGGGTTTTTTTTCTTTTTTTTTTTTTTTGTACTGTAGGCCTGTTGCTAATTAATGTTCCTCCATAAGATTCTGTCGGAGTTGAGTAATGTTTTTGATCTTTATGCCTGATAACTGCATACTTAATGAGATTTCAAAGCTGTGAGTGCAGCTCCCTACAATTATTGACAGATGCCTTTTCTTTGCCATTGGGTTCAGCTTCATAAATCCTCCTGCAGTAATGAGGTTCAGAAGTGCCACCCTGCCAGTGAGCTAATGAAAGAGGGGGGGAGGGAGGGAACAGCTCATGCCTGCCTGACACATTTTTTTCCTTTAAAATTTACTATGCAGATGTCAAGCTGTGGGACGATTACTTCAAACATGCTAATTTTTATCTTGCTTTTGTGTCAAGCCTGCATGCCATTTTCCCCCCCCAATAATAAATAAAAATAGAAACCTCAACCTATTTAAATTTTATCATGGATCATAACTATTGAAGACTTTGATATATGTGTGTTCTTTTGCAGTTTCTAGTCAGCGGAGCAGTTTTTTGAAATCCGAAGGGCAGAGAAAGGATAAAAAAAAAAGGAGGGGGGGGGAGCTGCCTCGGCCGCACGTCGGCCTGCCCTAACCGTGCACTTGAAACATCGGAGATTTCATTTTAGAGTTCTGAAACTAAATCCTGGTGGAGAATAGCCGCACCATGCCAAACAGTCGATTTCCTTTTCAGCAGAGCCATACATCACTGACCCACCCTTCCCTCCCGACAGAATGACATGTGTCATTTATCACACGGGCCCTGCCAGGCAGCGCGGGGGGTGCGTGGGGGGAGCTCCCTTTCCAGCACTGCTGTCTTCTCCCCTCAGCACGGCCTGCCTATGGCGCAGCGCCGGCCGGCCGGGAGACGGCCGGCCGAGTGGCCGGGCCGGCGGAGAGGGAGAGGAGAAGCAGAAGGAGAAGAGAAGGAGAAGGAGGAGAGCGCCTGTGCTGGGGGGGCAGCTGGCAGAGGGACTGAAGAGGTGGTGTTCTCTCCTATTATCTGCAAAGTCGTCTTGTTCAACCCCCTGAAGGTTTTCCCCTCCTGTTTTCTTTCACTCTCTTTATTTCCCTTTCTTTTTTCTTTTCCCCCTTTTTTTTTTTTTTTTTTAAGTTTGGCAGTTGGGACAAACTGGCTGACACGTATCATTCAAGCAGCACCAGCTTGCTGGGGGTTGTGTAAATGAATCTGGGAGCTCTTGGTTTCACATGATTCAAACGTGCATTATTGAAGATGGATGTTCCTTAAAAAAAGATTGATGATGGATATCAGGCTTATAGTGCCATTTATCATTTTGAATATTATTTAGACTTGCCGTGTAAAGCTGTAACTTGAGAGTTGGATGAGCTGGGACAGAATGGAGGCCTCGGCGTGCACGTTGTGATTGATGGCTTTGCCTTCTCATTGTTTGTTACCAGATACTAGCTGGTCATTACAGGAGTGCCTTACAATTGTTTTAGGGGCTGGATTTCTGTGTGTGTATGTGTGTGTGTTTGTACAACAGAGAGAGGGATGGGCAGAGGCAGAGTTAAGTTTTTAGCGAGAGCATTTCAGTAATTGTAAAGAATGTAGACAAAGCTATGGCCCGTGCAAGGATACAGGCAATCTTTTTGCATGAATACAGAGACACTAAAATATAAGCAGGACCGTAGCTGTTCCAGCGTGGCATTGCCAGGCGTTGCCAGTTCCAGTATAAAAATGTGCTTTAAAAATGTGCTTGTGAACAGATGAACACGCTCCAGCTTCCTTTCGCTAACAGGCTGTGTTTTGGTCCCACAGTGGCAAAGAAAACAAAGTTCTAGAACATAATTATGTTCAACGTTTACATTTTTCTCTTCCGCCCACCCTTTTCACCCAGAGTGGTGAATCTTTGAGTCTCGGCGTTCACTCCCAGGTGTCCAGGATGCTCCTGGAGGTGGATAGCCCGTCCATGGGAATAGCAAGGGCAATCCCTTCCCTTTTTGAAGCACTTTTGCTGGAACCAGGACACCCCCACCTGCTGGAAGAATTAAGGAAGCAGCTTTTTATAGGAAATTAGGTCTTGTATTGGAAGCACAGGCAGCAACTATCAGGAGATAGACACTCCAGCAACAGAGCAGCTTCAGCCGTAGGTAGTGCCAAAACTTCAAGCGATGGGGTGTTTGTGCGCAAACATCTCCGGGCAAGCGCGATACACAGCCCCGCTAAACTCATTCTGAGTTGACAAACTATTGAATGTTTCTTGCCTGGCACATCGTACAAAAATCAAACGATTGCCAGGAATGGTAGGTGAAATTAGACGAGAATGGCTTTTTGTTGAATCAGTCTTGAATTTGCACAGGTAGATGGTATTTTTGAAACGCTGCTTGTCACGTGAACTTTTTCTTTGATTGCGAGATGCCCTCCTAGCAAGAGGGAATTGGAGCAGCATGTAATTAACATTGTACAGCATTTAGGTTAAAACATGTTTCACAAAGCCAATGGTGACTTTATACGAGTTTCATAGAATCGAGTTTTTCAGAAATCTGGTGTTTGTTATTCCTTCTACAAATCCAGTTCAGTTTGCTTTCGGTACACTCTCTCAGTTGCCAAAAGTAAGGAGAATTCAAGTTTATGCGCTTCATTCAAGTCCAACATCATGAGAAAACCCTGAAAACGCCTAATATTTTCTGTAAAGCCTTCAACAGTAGAAGGTAAAACTTTGATCTCCTACCCCTGCACTTGTGTAACACAGCAGGTAATTGAAGTACAAGTGCCAATTTGCTGGAACAATTGTAAACACACCTTGATACAAATGGCATCATTGCATTCTTACTGATTAGAAAACTTTGCTATTAATAGACACAAAGTCCATTTCAGGTGTAATTGGTAAGGAGCTGAGTGCACTCATGGGAAGAAACCTTGTTTTGTTTTTTGTTCGCTTTTATTCTTATCCCTTTTTTCAGTTTTATAGCTGGAGACATGATTTATTGCAGCCATCCATCTTTGGGGCTCATCCATCACATCCTGGTTGCTAGGCAATCATGGCAGCAGCTGTTTGCTTTGAATCAGACAGAAAAGTTGTCAATCATCAAAGGCAGGTGAATAGCATTAGAAACACGCTATTGTCAGACGGAATAATTAATCAAAGAGAGAAAAGATAATTAAAAAGATATGACCCTTGCAAGTACTTGCTCTGGGTTGCCTGGAAAAAAGAAAAACTGCCTGGTCTTTTCTAGACACTTAAGCAGCTGAGGGCTGATAAAATATGCACTCTGCAGTGCATAGTTTTTAATTAATTGAAAAAGGTTCAACATTCAAAGACGATGCTGGAGAAAAGTCTGATTATGAGCAGAAGTAATATTTATTGTTTGCATGAAAGGCTTGACATGGAGTTCTAACTTTCTGTCACAAATCTCCTGCATGCTTGCACTAAGCCTCTTTCAGCTTTACTATCTTCACTGGCAGTTACCAGAGTGTGCGGGTAGTCTGTCCAAGTAAGGGTCCTATGGCTTTCATCCAGCCTTTTCATTCTGGGCCACCTTTTCAGTGTATTGTCTCGTTTGCTATCCTGTCTAGCAGCTATCAGAGTTGCACTAGCTCTGCCATCAGCAAGGCAGGCGAAGCTCGACAAGTCCGCAGTACTGCTCTTCATTCAGTATAGGAAAGATGTTGAGGCAGTACCTATCGCGTTTCCAATCGGTGTGTGGAATAACAAGCTCTTGTGAGCTGATTCCCGAACCCAATTTTCCAGCAATCCTATGATTTTTAGCTGGAATGATGAAAAAGGTGCTACAAAGCCCAGTTTCCAACTCCTCAGAGTCTGGCTACCCTGGTGGTAGATGCGGCATCGCATGCCCCAGCACAAACGTACACAGGGAGGCACTTCTGGTGTAGAGCAGCATTGACTGATCTTTGCAAAACAGCTAGGTAGAGCTCAAACTGCCATGGGTCTGCAAATTGAGACTGGTTTGAACGCTATAGTTGCCAAAAAGCTGGATGTCTGAAGCTGTGATATGGTAAACCATCTTTGAGAGAATGGAATGTCATATTTTTGATTGTCGGGCAAAGTACTTGTGTAGTCCAAAAAACCCCAACTTTGGTGTTTGTTCATGCCTAGAAGGTAAGATGTCTGTGGACCTAATGATCACAGGAGAACATAACTAGGATGATTGCATTATTAGAGTTTCTTTTTTTTTTTAAGTGTTTTGTAAGTAGTGAAGCAGAGGCGAATGCCACATTCCCTCTTTGTATTTTTTCATTTTTGATTTCATACTTCCTTTACTCTGTTTTCTAGAACTGGACAAAGAATCTTCAAGTTGGTGCTGCCAGGAGAACAAAACCACTGTTTTCAATATAAAAACTAGGTATTAGTGTTGATTATCAGCAAGATTTGCAAGGATATATGCTGTGAGATGTTGGGAAATAAAATTGCAGAATGAAAATCTTGCACACCGTTATTGCACACCCCATCCCTTTCGCATTGGCTAATTCCTTGGATTATTCTTTGCATAATTCTTTGCAGCAGTGTGTCAAAAGCAGCTCCTCTGCTAATTGTGTGTAGCCTGTATCACATTTTCTGCTCTCACACCCTGTTTCACTTGTAATCATTCCAGTATTTACTTAGAGGAGGAGAGAACACAGCTAAGAAGGAAATGGGGTACCATCTGAATACTGGGTATGACACATCTGCTGCATAGAGCTATTTGTTTCAACATTGGTAGCAGGAAGCTCAGGCTGAAGTTAACTTGGATGTCTTGGAGAAATCTGTAGCCTCAATTAACATTTTGTATTAGTGATTCCTCAGAACGTAATGTTCACCAAAGTTTGTGTGAGAAATAATAAAATCTCTCTAAAAGCATAGTAGTACATATTAGCATTAGCTTTAGAAATATCCTCCATGCATGGTGTGACCAAAGTCAGTGTTGCCCATGGCTAATAGCATAGCATTTTTATGTAAATAGGATGTTGTCTAGAGTTGCTGGCAGGTTTTTTTTTTAATTGGCCTAACTTCTCTTTTCTACTATATGTAATGATAATTCAGTTTGACGTACTACTGGCGTTTTTTGTCATAGGTGTGTAGGCCCTGTGCCTGTATAGGGCTGGTGTATGTATGTTTGTGTATGGGTATGCAGTGCTTTCCTTAGCATGTTTTTGTGTATTAAATAAATGTGGGATAGCCATGCCCACATGTGAGGTGACATGTTTGTGGCTATAGAACTCTTTCCTCCTTTGCTGGGAAACGGATTTGTCTCCTTTTCACATATCAACACCTCTGATACCTTTTCAAGTATTTGCTGTATTTCAGATCTGCTGATCACAGTTTTATTTACTGATAGGGGAACTGTGGCAGTAGTTCCCTAATGGAGGGATATATAGTGCTGACATCAAGAAAATGTTGGATAAGAGACATATGGATAGATGGCTGCATGCTGGAATATAGGCAGCTATTGTTTAGTCTGATAGTGATTTCTTAGCAGATTATAGACAGAAGTTCCCCGTGATAATCTGTTTCCCTCTGCTCATCAAATTGAGGTGCATCTTTTCCCTCTGATTTTTCCCAGTCTCTTTTCCGTGCATGGTGTTGAGGGAAGACAGAATAGCTATTCCTCATTTGCAATATTTATTGATTCCCAGGTGAAAGAGGTTGGACTCTGTAAAAGGATTTTTCTGTCCTAGCCCCTTCCTCATTCTTCCCCAAATGCAAGTTGCTTTTGCAGTTGTATAAAGAAAACTGCTTAGGAAGTTGAAATACCTTGGGACTAAGCGTGCTAAAGCGAGATTGCCTTTTTGTTCATATGAAGTGAAAAATGGACAGAATATGTCAAACATGAACACCGTAACAGATAGTAAGCTGTTCTGCTTTAACTGGTCGAAGAATGTGCAAAGGGAGTTTAAAATAAACAGTCAAATAATAATCAAGCATTTGCCAGTGCTTAACTGTGTTAAGTAGAATGTAGTATCTCAGTAGGAACCACCCAGTTACATGATATTTGTATACTGAGAAAAATATCTTGAGGAAATACATATAATGTGCCTGGCTGAACTGTGCCGTATGCTTGGCTGAACTGAACAAGCGTATAACGCTTCCCCCCCACCCCAGTACGTACACTTGCATATTCCAGCCTCTTACATTGCAGCTATGTGACAGACAGGCTTCAGGTCTGTCCTCCTCACTGCAAGAGATCCAGGGTATTTCTCACTGTCTTGAGAGAGCGCTGTCTCCTTAAAGGATTGAGAATATATGCTTCCTTCTGAAGATTTCTGATGAGAGAGAGTTTTTATTCCACATTTTTAAGGTTAGGTGCCCTTTTTGTTCCTCTCAGTGTAGCTTGCTGTTCCATCTTTCGTATGCACCGTGATTTTAGGGTTTCAGTCCTACAAGCCTGTGCAGTGAAACAGAAATATTTCTTATCTCCGGTTTTCAGTTTGTCAGCAGTGTGCTTAAGAAGAGTCTTCTGCAAGCTAAGCCTGAAGCTTGGAAGATGTCCTGGTGTTCGCTAAGTCAACGTCCTTCAGTGTATGAGCCACACTGCAGGGAAATGCATAAAATACAGTTGTATGTACTTACATGATGTAAAGTATGAAAAGTATCTTGTTTTATTCAGCATATTTTCTAGGATATCTCTTCCGAAATGACAGGGGTAAAAGATAATGGGCTTATTGTCATAGGTGCAAGATGACTAACTCGTGTCACCTGATAATCCAGGACCAGAGCCAGATGGCCTCGAAGATAGGGAATCATCAGATACAAGCCATCGGGCAGGGTACTACTTTCACTCTAATGTCTAGGGTAATCGTGTAGAAAGGAGCAGGAGTGGAAATGCCTTCAGGAGAAGGGAGAGGAAGGACTAGTGCCATGGAGAAGAAAAGACGGCTGTATGGTCCCCAGAAATAGAAATATCTGAATTCATATGTTACTCTCGTTCACTTACCTTCAAAATCCCAAATACACTGTGCTGTTGTTTTAGAGTTAAATGTATGCTTTGCTCTCTAACCCCCAAATCCCCTTGCAGTTGCAATATTAATGTAGTTAGATAGTTTGTGCATAAGAGTACAATTCTGGTAACCGCCTTAACTTTATGAGTGAGAGATGGAGATATGTAAACTAGGTAGACTAACTGGGTCGGACTTGTTGCAAATTTTATTGAAAGAATATTTGAAAAGTAGAAGGTAGAACTTGAAACGGCAAAGACGGTGTGTGAGTGGTTTTTTATATGCTGAAATGTATCATTTACCCAGGATACCTTGTCTTCCTTTGTTTTTGCTCTGGGCCTGCAATAAAATGCTCCCTATCTATATTAGTTAGCAAATACTCTGATGTAATATATGAGAATGGTGGTGCATTATTTCCTCATGCTTATATGTTTTCTGTATAAAATATTCTAGCAGCAGTGAAATCTTCCTATGTGATTGCATTTCATTTTGAGATGGTTAGCTGAATAAGCAGTAGGACAAGCAAGCAGTAAGCTGAACGAAGGAAAAAGAAATAAAATTTTACAGCACATTCTTGTTGTAGGAGTGTGCAACACAAAATTGTGTGACAAATGCTCAATCTGGTCTTCATGATTGAGCAATAAACAAATTACAAAACAAAGTTATCGTCCTTTTGAAACTTGTTCTCTGTCATGAAAAAGCAAAGTATTTAAAACCTCTTTTGTTACTGGACATTCACCGGTAGTGGTTTTTAGTTAACAAAACTATTTGTTTGCATTAGGGTGAAATTAAGAACTTTTTTTGTAGACACTAGAGACATTTTGTAAAGTTGGTGTACTGAATGTTGATAAAAGGAAACAAAATAGTTAAAATTTGTGATGAAATGACTGTTGCGCTTTGTTGTAAGGGCTGGAAGAATATACTTAGATTGCGCTATCAACTTTATGTAAAGTAGTCTGGTTACATTGCCTAAGTAGAAGTGTCTTTGTGTGTTGCATGTTTGTGTCATGCCCGACGTAATCTTCTCAGCAGTAGTAGTACAAATCTCTAATAATATTGACGCTCTGGAGTCCCCCAGATTTTGCTGGTTACATCCAGCAGAGATGTCCCTATGTGTTATTTTCCGTTAAAAACTGTGAGCGTGCAATGATTATTGAAGTCTTGCAGATCACTGATGTGCTCTGTACTTTCCAGACAAGACCTCCCCCAAAACTTAAAAATGGCAATTTCTTAACCTAAGGAATTTGTATCCTAATAATTGGGATGTTGGATGTATTCAGTGTGGGACACCCCTGCACTGAGAAAGGAGGCGTTAGATTCTTCCTGGAGTCTACAACAGTTGCTTCTCTGGATATTAGTGGTAGCAGGGTTTGGGTGCGATGAAGGAGCGGAGGACCAGGCAGCGAGTCAGTCTCTTCAGGGCTGTATGTATCAGAGTGCGAAAGGGGCTTTCAGCTCCCCCTTCCCTCCCGTGCCCGTGCCCTCAGCTCCTGGGGCCGGTGTGGAGCCTGGGGGGTGGCACTGCCCTGTTACTGCACCAGCCCCCTGGCCCCATCACGACTGCCTCCAGCCCGCCCGGGGAAGAGCTTCTGCTGGGTCTCACAGACTTAGGTGCGATGGGCCGTGCCGAAGAACTGTTTAGCCGAAGCAAATGCCGCTCACCGTCCGTACAACAGCAGCTTTACCTTGGCTGTTACGGCAGGTCAAGCGGTCCAGGGCTATGGGTAGTAAAAATGAACTTAAATGGTATGGGCTGGGGAGCTTCAGTTCCTCTCCCGGGTCCGCTTCCAGGTGGCAGAGCGGTAGGACATAAGCGTGGAGGGAACCTCAAAGAGGCCATCCAGTCGTTCTCCAGCTCAGCCGACTGCAGCCGTGCCCTTCGTGGCAGACATTCATGGACAGCCCAGAGTTTGCCGGGCAGCATCTTCAGGTGTCCTTCCCGCAGCTGGATATTAGCCTGGCCTGCAGAGTTTCCTATGGGTTATTTCCTTTTCAGATATCCTACAGACTGACTTAGCTGTTGATAGCTTGAAGGAAAGGTTTGGAGCAGCCTGTGCTGCTGTGGATTGTCCTTTGGGATAAGCCGTGGGGAGCGACACTTCCAACGTCCGCTCTTGTTAAGACCCAGTCCAAAGCCCACTGAACTCAAATACGGATCTTTTACTGACTCTGTTGACTTCATTGGGCTTTCACTGAGACCTGGAGTGTCAGCTTAAGGAACAGAATTTCACCCGCCTTACCTGATAACTTTATGCTGTGCCTCTGCTCGTTGTTGATGGAATGTAGATACAGACAGATTCTGGTAGGCATTTCTTGGTTAGGTTCTCATCTTGTCAAGTAATAGGCTTTTGTGTGTGTTTAAGTGCTTAAGAACCTTTAAGGATTTGGGAGAAGATGCTAAGCAGTTGTTTTTCTTAAGAGGGATGTAATGTAATACTAATGACCCAACCAGGAACGGACATTTTGTTTGATGGCATTCGATCAGGTGGAATATTTTAATTTGTTTTGGAATAATCAGACAATTATTAATGTGATGCCAAGAAACTTTTGTTAATATTCAGAATAGTATTAAGTTACAAATAGATAATATTGTCACAGTCAAGTGTCTGTATTGATAGGTAACAGCATTGTGTAAATTTGGCCGTTGATTCTATTCTAAAAACACACTCTTTATCCTTACTCTTTTAGTACAAAATTACATCTCGTTATGGATAATATGTCATGTCTCCCTAAAAATGTGATCTTGATTTTCATCCCATGATAATACTTTATTCAATAAATCAAAATCTTCCTCAGCAGTTAGCAACCACCTTATTTAATGGTTATTTCTGAAATGTTGATACAGGGAATTTAGCAGTTAACAGTGTTTATACATTCCAGAAGCATTAACAGGTTAGGTTATACTGGGATTCAGTAAATATCCATGAAGTGTGTGGGAGAAGTGTACGCTATGCAGTGTCTCGGCAATCGACTGCCAGACATCTCGTGAAATACCAAATGTAATAATCAAGTTTATAATGATGATATTGTCAGGAGGCACACGTTGTCCACTATCACTGAAAACGTAGGGAGCAAGGCCTATCGCCCAGTGTTTAGACTGCAGCAAGACTGCAGCATTAGAACACTACAGATGTCCTTATCTTCTGGAGATAGTTTTGTACTGAATCAGTGGGGTTTGCACATTCTTGTGTAGGAAAAAAATGCTCTTTGCCTTCTGAGTACTTTTGAAGAAAATAAAAGGAGGATAGTTTTTATGTGTGTCAAGGTTGTTTCCCTTTTCTGCAAGTGAAGTTCAGCAAAGGATCCCTAGTAAGTCTGTAATTTTCCCAGTGGCTTTCTTCTTTCGGTTGCTGGTTTTCCTTTATTGCTATCTAAAGTGGACAGGCTGCTAAAATCACAAAAAATTGCCATTTACTGGCTACAGTCTGCATGCTCATAGGCAGTTGTGTGCTGGCTGTGTTGTACCTGATCTATTTAGCAGCTGTGGGGTGGGTAACACCAAAGCAAGCCAGGACTCCTAAAACTACTAGAATTTTTTTTGTCTCTGTGCAAATAGATGACATTTTCTCAAAATGTGTCTTCATCAGAGTTTTTTATTTCTGTTTGTTATGACAAAACATGGCAAACAAAGACAGAACATAAATTACAGCTACAGTCTTGAAGTTTGAAGTTGCATTTTAGCCATACTGTACTGTGTATTATTATTATCATTATTATCTTTCGGTGCTTGTATGTATGTAAATTACATTAAAAATAAGATCAAGGCAGACATGGAATATTGGTGAAAAAAGATGAACAAGCTGTTATGAGATATGAAAAATAAAAAGATGCTGTCTTTAATTTGACAGTGAACCAAAACCCACCAATTGTATAACATGAGAATATTTTTAACAAATACTCTCTTAAAGCTTTGTTGTGGCCACGCCCTCAATGGCATCTCAAGCCTGTCAGCAACTCCATTATAAAATCCTCTTATGCAGTTTTAGATTGTTACCTAGATCTCTGATATTTGGAATGTTGTATTATCTTGCTTTGCCTGAAAGCAGGCACACTTTTGAAAAGATAGGTACGTTCAAACTGTTTACATTAGCAATTAGTCATAAATACAGTCTTTGATATTCAGGTTCTCCTATTTTCTGGGCCCTGCTTATTAAAAATTATTTCACAAAACCTGCCTTCAGTCAAAAGTGTCTGGTAAATGCTGGTATTTTGAAGTTTAAATAGAACTTCGTACCCTACATAGTAATATATTTATTTATTATATGTGACTTTAATGGATCCAAAACTTGAAAACACAGAGCTGAATTCAGGTATCAAAACTAGGAGGAGTACACAGTTCAAGAAGGCCTAACTTTCATATACATACACATGTATTTTTTTCTTGGAAAAAGAGTATTGCAGTGAGAGATTAGGTTCCTGAAATTAGATATATTCATAATCTGGCATAAGTCTATGTACTGTACTAATGATTTTCCAACATAAATTTTATGAAGTGCAAGAAAGTATTGGTACTCAATGAAATACATAGTTCCCTCACAGTAGTCTTTTATTTTGCTCTCATTCATTCCTATTAAAAAGGTACTTCAGGGCTTTCTTAAACTCACTACGTATCCAGAACATAGTTTTTAGCACAGTGTAGCTAGATATTAGTGGGTCTGTTAACTGCCAGCCAAAGGAGGCTGGGATCATAGGCAACATTGGTATAATTTTTTGTTTTCTTTTTTTCCTGAGATAGGATAAAACTACTTAGAGAAGTAAAATTTTAGTATTAAACGAGTTTTTATTTATACCACAGTATTGAAGGAATCAGGAAGAGGGAATCCCCATCTGTATCCATGTGGTTGTAGCAGAACACTGCTGCCATTTGATCATTATATTGCCAAAGGTAGCTTGAATCACAGTCAGGCTAATGTGCCTGTGAAACTCGCAACTACAGAGCTTGCCAGTAGAAGCAAGACTTAGAATATCTGTGCTTTTGAGTTTTGTAGTATTACAATTTTGAACTTTCCTATTTTGACATCCTTTTGGTACTGTGTGCAATTCTGGGTTTAAGAAAAAGAGATGTAGAAACATAATGCTGTGAATAGGAATTCCTGATTTTTCTTGGAAGGGAAGACACTGAGTTTTGTATTCCTTGGTTTTCAACCCATAAAATGAGGGGGAGGGGGTGAGAATATACCTTGCTTCACAAGAGAATTCTCAGAATTAATGCTTACATGTACAGCTTTGTAATGAAACAGTGATACGTAGGTGATACTTTTGAGGTGGAGTTTATAGTTCAATTTTTTGTTTTGCTATATATGCTTAGCCTTTGCTATGGTTTGGCAGTATGACCTTTATCCTTAGTCATTCAATGTAAGATAAAGGCAGTTTAAGAAAAAAACTCGTATGTTAAGTTGTTAAAGGAAGGGGTGTCTCAAGTTTTACAATTCAAAAACTGAAGCGGAGGTTAAACAGCTGGAAAGAAAAAAGAATCCTCTTAATAGTCAAATGATTCTAAATAAAAAAGGAAAGAAAACAAACAATCAAAAATCCTCATCAAGTTCTCTGGGAAACAGAAAATGAGGAAAAAGTCTGAGGAAAGCCAAACCAGCTAATGTTACAGTTGTCACAATTACTCATATCCTATGCTAAAGATTGAGGAAGTTAGGTAAAAATGAGCCAAAACTGGTCTTGGATCTCGTGGATATGGCTTCTGCTCATGTCAGTGTTTGCATCTGAGTCTTGGTTTAAAATCTGACCTTACTCTTTACAAAAAAGCTATGTTTAATCATGTAGTTCTAAAATAAAAGAGGAAGGGATTCTGCATACTGTATAAACACATAAATGGGATTATGTTTTCAGATCTATGCAGAAAATCACAAGTCATATTTTTATTAATTATAAATATTCTTCAATTATTTATGTCAAACTGTTATGCTTCATTTTAGACAATTTCAGTAAAATACTTTTCCTGAAATTCTTTCAAATTATACTTCTTAGTATATTCAATTAAATGTATATTTTGCAGACAAATAGTATGACTCTTATTTATTAGTTACCTCACTGACTGCATTGAGACTACTGACATGATTGCTGAACAGGGTTTGCTGCCCTGAAAATAACACTTCATGGACAACATACAAAAATATTCTCCTATACTTTATGTACGCATATAACAAGAAGCATAATTTATAAGTAGTGATAGAAAGATTTATCTGTTTGTACAGAGAGAGAGAGATAGCTTGTATATATGCATGCGTGCAATGTTTTGTAACAGAATCTTTATTAGGTACATGTGTAATTTACTAAAAAGTGAAACCCCTAATTTGCCATTGTCCTGGGAGTAATCTTTATATTCCAGTTTGTAAAGAGCTTTGGATACTTGGCATTTCAGTAATTGCTGCATCATGGGCAAGTTTTTTACTTCTTCCCATAAATACCCCCCAATTATGCCACCTGAAGCCCAAGTCAGTCAGGAAACAGTCAAAAAGTAGCTCCTAAGTAGCTCTGATATTAATTAGCCTTAGCATTTCTGTGTAAAAAGATATATTAAGTAATTTTGTAGCATGTATTATTTATAGCTTTTTTTTCCCTTGTAAGTCTTTTACATAGTTCTGTGCATAGGCATATGACAATAGTCCCATTAAAATGGTTAAAAATGTTCCTAAACGAGTTGGAAAAAACTGTGTGATATCTGTAAAATCTATGGTAACATGGCTTAGAACAGAAGTTTTGTCGTATTTGGCTGAGATGGTCCTAACACCCATGCGTGGCTTTGAAGATAGACACAAGTACCTGCTCTGTCTATACTCTGTTCCTGTTTTTAACATTTGTTTCCCTTCCACCCTCTATTCTGATTATTTACTGTAAAGCAGTCTTTGTTTCATTGATTTCTGTCTGCCTACCAAAGAATAAAGTTCGCTCTTCTCACACACACATCTGTCAGTACCGTACCAAGAGTCAATCCCACTAGAGAAAAATTGAAGAAATGAAAACAAATAAGTTATAAAATAAAGTGACGATAATGTGCAGTAGCATAAAGATTGCTTTGGGCTGCTTTTGAAAAAGACAGCTAATGACTGGCCCCGTTGGATGGGATGGGAAGGGTGCGGGTCACGTCTCCCCGCTCGCTGGGTGCAGGGGGGGAAGAAGGGCAGTGCACGCTGGAGGTCAGCAACGGGGGGAGCACAGGGCTGCCCCTGAATTCTACCTTCTCCCTCCACTCTGACTCCGGACAAGTCACAGTACAGGCAAAATTCGGCATGTTCACAATGTGTAGCTTCTCGTAAATAAGGTTATCGTGGGGATTAGAGTACCGTGAGTCAGGCTGCTAGAATCAGGCCCAGAAGTATTACCATGTTTTACTGTATTTCGCGTTGCTTGCTGCAGACATTAACTGACTAATGTTTGTGAATTCCTCGGGGGAAAAAAAAAATTACAGCTGCCGAATATTTCAAAATGTACGGTTTTGTTTAAAAAAAGTTTTCTTTTTCAAACAAATGATCTATGCAGTAGAATTTCAATAACAAGCACATATATGAAAATGTATTTACACAGACAACTGTGTGTGTGTGTTTAACATTTATGAATACTGGCCTAATGCGGCTGCAGTATTCAAGTCTCTTTTAAGATTATAATTGAAGTAACATGATATAAATGTAAACTTTAGCTTAGAGCACGCAGAGCATACAAGACAGCTTGACACCTTCATTTCAGCAGTAAGAAATTACCATTGTCTCTTGTTTCTTGCTTCTAGCATATATGACCAAGCCAAAAAGTAATTACACAATTAGGGTTGACATACTGGTTCCTGTAATATTTCTTCCCGTAGTTTTTTGGTGGCTTATTTCTACTTCAGATTTTCCAGTCCTTTGTAATTCATACCAAGATGTCCATTTTCATTGCAACAAATTTACTCACGAAGATTGCAAGTCTTGCATAATTTAATGATGAAAAGGCAGCATTTCATTTTCTCCAAATGTAGTTATTTGTAGATTAAAGATAAACATTTGTGGAGCTAATATGATTTTAGTAAGAACTTTGTCACCAACTTGAACATTGAATTGTTACATGCAGGAATCGAACAGGATTTCTGTGTAACTAATTACAGGATTGTGCATTTTTAAAAGAAGGCTGTGCAGCAATGTGCAGCTGCTGATCTGGAAGGGAACCACTCTCCGAAGGTCAGGTAACATTTAGTTTGCTGTATTCTGCGTGTGTAGAATAGGAGTTACTGATGCTTTTCCAGTTCTCGGGGTCACTTGGTAGGGAGCGCAGAGCACAGGGGCCCTCAGACTAGCTCCAGGTATTCAACAAGAGCAGGTCAGATGAAGAGCAGCCCTACTACCCATCTTGTCCTCGGCTCAACTTCTTTTCCTGTGTCTGTTCCTTGTTTCTGGGGTGTGTAACGCAGCTTCAGAGTCCTGTAATTCTGTACCTTAAGACTTGCCCTCTCCAGGAATATTCTGGGACAGTTGTGCTGTATCACTTTTCTGAGATGATGTAAAAGCACTGCTATAGGGTATTGTTAATCTGTTCTCTTTTGATTTAAAAAAAAAAATAATTAAAAAATCTGTGCTTTTTGACCATTCCTGCACTGTCTCTTAATCCTCAGAACAGAATGATGATGGGACATAGCTGCTTGTTGAGTTTAGGTGCAGGGTTAGACATCTGCTGCAGATTCAAGTTGTCCTTCACTATCGCAGCTAAGCTGGCTGTTCAGATTTCTTGTTGTGAGGTTTCCTTGCATTTGATCTGGACACGGGAGCTTCGTCTCATCTTGGAGCCTAGTCTGTCATTATATAAAATACAATGGAGGGCTGGGAAGGAAGTATAGTGAGTTTGCTGGTGACAAGCCAAGTAGAGGGGGTTTGCCAAGTATTAATCATTTCTATAAAGCTGCATCCACAGTTCAGCCAAATGAATCTGTTCTGCCTTGGTTTCTCACAGTGACAGCATCAAGATATTAGTAGTTTTGTAATAAAGTTGTCTTTTTACATGCTCTTTAAATTCTTGTTACCTCCTTGTGTGTCCAGTACCCTTAGGAAGGGACTTTTCACCTCCTCGAATTTCCCTGTACGAGTCTCCCAGTTAGGGAAGATGATGTACTTACAGGTATAAAATAGACTTTGTGCTCTTTAAAATTAATTCTTCTTCTCCCACCCTTCCTCTCCGAGATGTCACTGGGTTGCAGTATCTTTTCTGCATATCAAGGCTTGCGACTTTCAGCAGTACTGTGTTACAGGGAGCGTTCCTACAGGAAAAGACAAAAGGAGAAGGATGCTTCTTGTAATGGGCTACTGCTGTTTCAGCTATTTATTCTTTTAACTAGAAAATGAGAGTACACATAGAGGCTATTAAATCATTAATTACAGCATGTACTTCTTTCTCTAAACACAGACAAAACACAGTTAAGAGGTACCAGAAAGAAATAACTTTCCCTAAATTTGAAACTAAGTGCAGGATGTGAGATATCAAGCAGGAACCCTGCACAAAGTTGTATTTTTTTCTGATGGAGTTTATACCAGCATTTTCCTTAATTATTCTTGATGTTTTGCCCATTATACCATTAGCTTCTTCAGAGGACAAAGATAAGTTGCCAGTATCCACAAGAGCGAAGTGTGAAAGCATTTAATTATTGATATCTTAGTAACCAAGGTTCCAAAATGACATTGTCAAAATCCATAATGATCAGGCAGAAAATGTATCAGCTTGTTTTTGAAAGATACGGCTCAGACTGTGGGGGATCTGAATGTGCACAATCCCAAGAAATTAAACCACTGGTTTCCTGCATTCCCAGGAATGTATGGAACTGCTTTACCCAGCGTTTTCTGCTCTTGAAAATTCTTATTGTTAATGTTCTCCTCGTTCTCCGTTTTTAATTTTAGCCTTTTCTTGATTGTTAATCTAACACGTACGTTTCACTAAATGAACTCGTGCTTTTTCGCTAGGTGGATCTGTAAATCAGTTAAACGGTCAAGCAGAGTCTAACATTACAATACTAGCTCGCTCCATATTCTCCACGTCTTTAAAACACAGGTTTCGTTAACGCAATATACTCGGTAGCTGTTGAATACCTATTTAATTGCATCTCGAATTAAGGATTTCTTTCCTCCCTCCTGCTGAGAGCGGCGGGAAGAGTACACAACTCTGGGGAAAAAAAAAAATCATTCCCGTCCACCGAACGCGTGGTCGCGGCCTCGCGGCGCAGGGGCCGGGGGCTGTGTCCCGGACCCTCGGAGGTGGAGGTGCGCGGGAGGGAGAGCAGCACCCCGGTGAAGCTGCGGGCGCCAGCTGTCAGAGCCCTGTCGCTGTCTGTCCCTGCTGCTGCCGAGTGCCCCGTCCTCTGCCCGCCTGCCCGGGCGAGAGCGAGGGATGGGACGCCTGCGGGGAGAAGAGGACGTGTAACGTGGGCTTGGCCAGCGCTGTGCCCCGTGGATTCAGAGCTGGCAGCCGGTCACGGGTCATGTAAGGTCGCCCCCGGGAAAAGGGCTGGGTGGCAGGGGACGCCTTCCTCAAGCCCCCGTCGTTTCGCAAACCCGGGGATCCTCAGCTGTGCCCTGTGTTTCCAGAATGGGTTTCGCACAGGTTTCGTTGGGTCGTGCCACCGAGGTGTTGCCGTCTCGCTCGTCTTTCCCCTCCTCTCCTGTAGCGTAGCTGTCTGCCTGCTGCTCGAGTGCATGATAGCCGAGACCTCAGGGAGCAAGTAAGTTTGTAAACAAATAAACCAGAAAAGTTATCTGAATATGTTTGAAATAATTGAAAGTTACTTGAGTATATATTTAGTCTACAGCCAAATTAAAAAAATAAAATAAAATTCCCTTGCTGAAGTGCTATTTACCATTAATATATTTAATTAAAAGATACTTCTGTGTTCCATTTTTTCACTCTCTCACAGGTGCCAGAGCTTTCATGTTTATTAATAGCATTAGATCAAATAATGCAGATGTTTGATTTCAGACACTGGGATATGTTGCAGGTTAATATTTCTAGGAGGTTACACTAACACTATTTTGGCTCCCTTTGTGCCATGAAGTGTTTTATGAGCTACTTTCAAAACAGGGATACTAGTGTAAGAAAAAAATCACAGTTCAAATTTGCTTCTGCTTTGAAGGTTTTTTCTAATTCTGTTTCCAACAATGGATCTTAATGTGTAAGATATCCCTATAAAATTGCTATATTAGAGGATATGCATTTCATAGAGACAAAGCTATTTAGGATTCTTTTCTTCCATATACTAGAGGTTTTACTTTCTTTATTCAGTGATTATGTCTCACAGCTTAGATAGCTTAAATGTGGGTATTTAATTTGTGCCGCGGTGCTCTTTCTGAACTTGCTGTTGTTACAGATATAGAGGGATGCTTATAAAATGAGAGGTCACTGCTGCAATACTCATGTACAGCTACTGCAAGGCAAATAATGTAAAAGGTATTTCTATACAGCATGTAGCACAGTAGGTAACTGGAAATAATATTTTTTGGCTTTTGGCAAATAATGTTCAAGAACTGTGATTTATTTAATTCTTCTTCTTTTTTTTTTTAGACAGGTAATTGATGGTGCCTGTGTAGTGTTTAGGGACATCTCATCAGCATTTGTTTTAACCATCCCTGTGAGAAAAATACTCTCATAAAATTATGATTTCTTTGCTTTCTCTCACACTAAAATGTCAGAATCAGCTCATTTATCTGGGATCATTCTTTGCATACCCCCAGAGGTTTACTTTCTTCATGATCTCCTAAATGAATAGTACAATGTACTTTTCACCAAAAGCAAATATGGCCCTTGTTTATTAAACTTCATCCCCTTGCCCTACCTCTCCAGCTTTCTTTGAACCTGTAGTGTTTCAAAGGTATGTAATTGATGCCATATGGGTAATGCTATGTGATAAAGGAACGGACTATATGTAGAATCTAACAGCAGTTATCATTTCTGCATTATTTCTCGTGTTTCTTCTGATGTCCTGTATCTTGTTAGAGTGTGTGGGGTATTATGACAACTCTTCATGTTTGAACTTCCCGTTATTCTTTGTGTTTATTGCAGTGGTAACCAGAGGCCCTGCTCAAAACCAGGGTGCCCTTGTACTAAATACAGTTGAAAAGCATATAAGGATGTGGGCCTCGCCTTGAGGAGTTCACAGGATAATTTAGTCAACGTTATTTAATTTTCTCAAAATACTGCCTTTTTTTCTTACTTATCAAAAATAAAAACAGTTTATATAACATCACGTTGTAAGGTGAGGTAGAATATTTTGACAGTGCCCATTGCCTCAGCAAAACTTCCTGCAGGGTTTTCATGCCATGTTCAGGAGTTCATTACCTGGCAGTAAAACTCTTGGCTGAATGCTGATAGAAGACAATTTGAAAATCCTGTGTTGACCGCTGTCATTTTTAGCCAGTTCTAAAGGATTTTGGTACTCAAATCTCATTTTAATTTCACTAAGAATTGGGCACTTATCTTCCAGGTGCCTTTGAAAATCTCAACTTCAAAGGAAAAAGGCAGTCTTTAAAATTATACAAATAAAGGTGAGGTTTACTAGTTTTAGATGAATGGTTATGTTCATGCAGTTTATAAAAAAGGACCTTGGTTTTTATAAAGCGTCCTGTTTCAGTTCTTGCTGTGCACATTGTTTGAGTAAAGTGTGGAAGGTAATTTCATTCTAAACAAAAAAGCTTGGCTCGTGTTAAGTACAGCAGTACAAATTCACTAATCACTGCTGTCAAGGCCCTGCTTGGAGTAACGGTGGCTGGCTGACGGCTGGGGCTCGGGTGCCTGCTCAGGGGATGAGCGCCCCGCAGGCAGGCGGTGGTGGGAGCCCTGCAGGTGCGCGCGCTCGCTCCGCGCTTCTTCCTTCGTGGTGGACAGAGCTGGACCTCACCCGCAGTGCGGGATGCTCTTCTTCCGGCGTTCCTTAGAAGGCAGGCGGGATGAAGTAGGCTGAAATCAGAGTGTTTCTGTTTAGAACGGAAATCCGTCCGATGACGGAGTTATCAGTGGTGGTAGCATCACAGAAAACCTGAAAAAGTCAAAGTGTTGGGTTAGTAAGGACCAGCATTTCCAACGATGAGCACGGGAGAATATGCAGACTTCTTCTCACCTTTGTCATGTGCTCTTTTTGGCATGAGGAGGCCACCTGCAGCAATTATGCACGCCGTATATTGATTTTTGTTTTTTCCTAGGTACTTTCAATATGTCGACAATAACTACACTTGTGTAGTTCTTTACTACAGATGATTGCAAAGAATTTCTTAAGCGTTAATTAATTATAACATCCCAATATGAAAGCCGAATTCTGCATTAGTGTGTAATTCCATTAAAATGGGTGGAGCTGCTTTTAAACCTACAAGGAACTTGACCCAAAGGTGTAGAGTGGGGCTTACTGGTTATTGCAGTAATTGCAGAGAAGGAGAAGGTGAAAGGGATGAAATGGGTTGGCTGAAGTCATATAGCAAATCAGAGCTTGGATAAACTTGAGAATCCTGCCTCTCACTACAAATTTTATACAGCTGTCTCACTAGCTCAGATACATGGTAGGTTTTTCATAGATTTCTGACTATAGTAATGTAATGTAAAAACTATCAAATTTTTATTCAAGTTTGCCCAATTCGTGGAGCAAACTCTGCAAGCTTTCTGTGGAGGACACGTAACAAGTGTCACAGCTAAACTCCTACCTCCTTTCTGCATTCAAAGTTTCTTTCAGTTATTTTCACAGTTTTAAAAGCTCCTTTTCTTAATTGTAATGCCCTTTGAAAGTGTTCTTCACTTTTTCCTCTCTGAGTAGCTCTTTTTTTTTTAACTTTAAAAAAAAAGTTTAAACTTAGAAAAAAAAGGAAAAGAAAAAAGGGCTCAACAAATTTTCAACCTCTTTTGATAATAAAATGGAACTATGTCTTTTTATGTTTATGCTTTTTAAAAATAGACCTATATATTGAAAATGATTTTTGCCTTCATTCACTGTCAGAATTACCACATAATTACCTTGGTATCTCAAGGAACCTTTGGGATGA
This sequence comes from Haliaeetus albicilla, assembly GCF_947461875.1. Classification (NCBI taxonomy): domain Eukaryota; kingdom Metazoa; phylum Chordata; class Aves; order Accipitriformes; family Accipitridae; genus Haliaeetus; species Haliaeetus albicilla. The sequence goes on from NC_091492.1 coordinate 13,033,806, forward strand.
AGTTTACCGAATTGGTAAAGTACAGTGGTGGCTTTAGTTGAGAAACTTCTACAGAGTAGCTCTGTATATGTTGAATTACTCTTAGGTTCCTTGAAAGTTAAGTGGCAGCAGGGAAAAGCGGTTGCCTGTTATTTTGCAACATGCCTATTGCTCTGACTGATGGTCAGGACTCTTAGAGAGAATGCTAAAAACTGAGGCTAGAAGACAGGACCTTTCAGCATCCAAAAGGCAGACTTTTCCAGTATCAAATAAGGAAAAAGTGCTTCTCCAGGGATAAACCTTAAGGTGAATTATAGCCGGGTATCAAATGGAAAATTCTGCATTCCCCTAGCGTCCTTACAATTTTATTGCAGAATCCAGAGTGACGTCTAGTTTAAAGTAAGTTGTCCATGTTTTCCCATGACTTCTCAGAAACGTTTTTTTCTTTTGACTTCAGCCTGGTATTCTCAAGCAGACCAAATTTGCTATTCATACAATTTGAGGAGAGGGAGCAAAGGAGGGGCTAAAAATAGAGCTTATAATGGAACCTGGGTATGTTCTTAACCATGGCGAGACACTTATCTGTCCATTATGTTGTTGACTAATGTTAACTTCTGTGCTGCCTTTGTAATGTATTACATTAAGCTAAATGAAGCTATTGTGTGATGTATCAAGATACAGTCACGTAGGTTGTCTGGCTGTTTGCTCTTGTTAGTATTGTATGTGATGGACTTTAATAGCTGTGAAGGGCTCCTGGAGTTACTCAGATCAACAGGCTATGGTCTTTTGCCTCATGCTGGAGTCCTCCTGTGCTCCAGCCCTGCACCGGCTTCATGGGAAGTTGCACAAGTGCAGCGGGCACCCGGCCAGGCTCGTAAATACTGCCCAAAGAGGTGTTCTCGTACTGGGTCCTCAGGCCGTAAATTCACCTGCTTGATCATGAGGGTGGGTTTGGGGGTCTGCGTCCGCCCGGACGCGGTGCGCAGAAGGGAAGAGCTCTGCACGTTCTAATCCCGTGAACTGCTCTGCGGTCGTCGGGGCCGTCGGAGGGACCCATCGCAGGGACCCCTCGGAGGTGTGCGCGCTGGCGGGGGGTCGCTGCCCTGAGCCAGGGTCCGCTCTCGCCTCCCCCCGCTACAGCCCTGGCCGCTAGCCCTGGGGGGCTGTACTGCTGCATCCCCTCCCTGGACCTGCGGCTCTCCCCTCGGCTCTGCGAGCAGGGAGATGAAAGGCATGGCTTGCCTTAAGAACTTCTCTTACAGGTGCGTATATGTGTTAAAACTCTATGAACGAGTATTTACATGAATGCTCTGCTGGCTCCAGGAGGGGTTTGCAGGGAGAGGTGGTATCAATACTCTGCTGTCTCAAAACTCCTTCCACTTGTATTCAAATCAAAGTAACACCAAACGGCTCTTACTGCTTTAACATAAGGTAACAAAAATATCCTGGACCATGCTTTTTAAAATACGGTTTCAGGAAATGCAGGCTGTAGGAAGACACAGACGTGTGCCTAGACTGCAACAGATTTCTGATTTTTGTGTAAAAGCTGGGTTCTTCTTTCTCAAATTTCAGGATGTTTTCCAAACAAGGCTGTTGGGTGTGTTATGTTAAGGTATGCATTTTATACATAGAGCTGCAGTTCATATGTGCAGTTTTCTGTTCTGCAACATGCACATAAAATCTCTCGCTCTTCCTCTCTTCTTGTTTATCAAGGTACATTATGAAGGGCTGATACCAGTTCTCTATCAAGGTAGATAACGATTCACACAAGATAAGCAAGGAAATCTGAAATTCAGAGATTAGACTGCCTTTATTTCTCATGGCACTGTGTGTGTGCTGAGTTAGTGACCCTCTCCCCTGCAGATGAATTCGTATGTCGTGCAGTTCAGTATGTGCTGTGACGCTGGTAGTCCAAAACTGTTGAATTTTCTAGTTTGCATTTTTTATTTGAAGTTTGCTCTAATGCTGCAATGGTATATAAATACTTGGGATCCCTTTTCAGTTGTTATTTTTTCTTCCCTGAAAACAGTTATTTCTTCAGAAGGTTATTTAGAAGATCGAAAAATAAGTTTCTTTAATCTTTGTGGGCACATTTCTCTCGCTTTCTCAGTGGCGTTTCTTTAATGACAGCATGACTAGTTACTTTTAGAAATCGTATGAAAACCAAGTACTCCTCAGCCTGTGGCCAAGCATTGTTCTTCAGTATGTTTTACAAGAGGTACTTTTCTTGTTGTTTTTCGTGTTAATAACATATTATTTCCGCAGACATGTTACTACTTATTTTCTGCCTTAAGGAAAGTGTTAGTTTGTGAACAAAATACATCTATTTTTAGATCAAATGGTCAATACAAACAAAACACAAATTGTAGAAAGTGCGTGTGGACACATTCATAGATGTTCAGCCACATGGTCGGCAACATGGAGGTGTAGGTTTGCCAGGGAGGGCTGCAAATACTTGGTAAGGAAGGTCTAAGGGATTTGAGTTGTGCTTACAGGATTATGTACGTATCAGCCTAGCAGTCATCAGGTTATGTGCTTGCTTTCACAATGGGCTCTTGTTAATAGAGTTTTTATTTTCTTGATTTGGCAGGCTCGCATACTTGATTGAATGAACTTTCAGCTAAGTTTCTGAGCAGAAGGTGGTTTATGACATAATTGCTCTATATGTTGATACATCTTTTATCATAATTGTTTTACATTGTTTTAAATAAAAGAACAAGAATAATAGAAGATGTTGCAGAAAGTGGATTTTTTGTTCTATTATTCATGATACTAAAAATTACCCAAAATAAGTATCTTCTGCAAAAAAATAAAGAGAGAGCGCTTTAGTTCCAAAAGTGGCTAATTTATATCAGTCTATACAATGAACCAGCTAATGATCCTTAGTCTAGAGAGGTGCAATGCTTTTATACTGTTTTTCCCCTTTTTTATGAATAGAATTATACAAAAAAGTTCCCATTGTGTAGTACTGTGAGTTTTGTACAACCGTCTTTTATCAACAGATGGCAACCAGAACATGAAAAATAATTAAAAAATAAAATGAAAAGAAACCCAGAATGAATTAA
>NC_091492.1:13041849-13046849 GCF_947461875.1 Haliaeetus albicilla
ACGAAGTCGGACGTAGCCTGTAAACGAGGCATTGTGGGGTTTGAACAGACGGTGAGATGGACGCAGGTTTGTGGCAGTATCTGAGAGGAGAAGGAGAGGGAGGAAATGAAGTCCGGTTGTGTAGAGAAACTCACTTGTGTTTCTGCCCATAAAAAAAAAAAGACCATTTTACTGGAGGAGGGGGGAGGATCACCAAATAGCGTAGAAATTTTGGAGAGACAGTGAGAATTACAAAGGAGTCAGCTGTAACAAAGTAGAGTGCAGATTGCTAAATGAGCCAGTTGAGACATACCTTTGATGATGAGGCAGGGTTTGGTGCCTGCATACAAATCTGTGTTGATTTAACTAAAGCCATGTTTTTAAACCAGTTTAACTCTGGCCTTTTTCATAGCAATGTAGTACAACTTGTATTGTGTTAAATCAACATCATAGGGCATCCTTGTACCGAAATAAGGTTGGCACTTGCTGCAATCTAGCTGTAACTGGTTAGAAATAAATCTTAGCTGGAGAAGTGCAGATGGATGTGCAGTTCAGATCTGAGGAAATGCTCCTTTTGCCTTTAAAAAGGCCGAGCAGTAAACAGAGGAAGTGAGTGACTTCACAGAATAGAGTTAAACCGGGCAGTTTGTCCATCCTTGTCCAAGGGTAGAGCGGTGAACAGGAGCTGCCTTTGATCCTGCTCTGCAGAGCTTGCAGAGGGAGAAAGTACCTTTTGAGGAGGCTTCTCAATCAACTTCAACACTTTGTATCTGGGATTAGCCATCATTGTGCTGCTTCACTTTCTTTAATGTAACCAATGAACTTGTTTTCTGAGTGGTGCTTTCCCTTTTAGCCGTGTGCCTTTATATTTAAACCTTAGTACGTTATCCTATGCCAAGAAGAGAAGTCTCCATTCACCAAGGCCAGCCATTTCCTTTAGGATCACTGTTGTATTGTTCACTTATCTGCCTTTTCAAAAGAGGGTCAGAAACCTCTGTCATGGGGGGAAAAAAAAAAAATCCTGTGAGTGTTTGGACCCATATGCCTGCTCACGAGGTATTGGTTGAACTCGCGGTGCAATTTTCTGTCCCTGTCGAGGGCCTCCATTAGTGATAAGACCGTAGAAATGAGATGCTTTGCACGCTTTTTGACTGTACCCTAAAAGAGATAAAAGAGATAATACTGATAAAAACTAAGGACTCTTTATGTGCTTAATGTTTCTTGCAGAGTGTAGTGTGGAGTTAGCGTCCAAGAAGGTTCTCTGTATAAAGGCAAGCTACGTCCTTGGTTGGTTTGAAAAGCAGGAATAGGTGAGGTTACTCTATAGCAGTGCTTGCTTAGTACCTGTTTTGGCTCCTATCTTTGCTGAGGATTTCTGGACAGTAAAAACTCAAACGGGAGAAGTTAGTTGTCTGTGCATCTTTCCTCTCTTCAGTATGTGTCATTAAGAAGCTAAACTTTGTAACAAAGAAGTCGACGTGAAAGAATTGTGGTATGTTGAAGGCACACTTTTGTGATGCATTAGAAGAATAACATGCACTATTGCAACAGGAAGAGGCTTTCTTGCCAAATGTACTTGAATTTTATTAAGGCCTACCATCTGCTTGCTTTGTAGTATTCTTAATTTCATGAGAAAAAGATCTAGGTGTTTTCCATCTTTAAAAAATGCCTTACAATTCTGATTCTTTATTTTTGTTTCCAGTATTCCTTTGTTGGTGGTTCTTACTGATATCCAGATCCCTTGCATTTCTCTGCGTAGCCATGTCCGAGCAGAACCTTGGTGTTTTCAGTTGCTTTCTTTCTAGTGTCAGTGGGATCTGTCTTCAGGAAACTGTAGGTTTGTGGCCTTCTGTTTCAGCCCACTCCCAAGTTTGTTACAGGATATTTTCCACATTTTCCTTACTGCGAAAATTTTCTAGGCCACCGGAGGGACTCCATTTTGTCCAGGTTGCTTTTTTGATGAGGAAACAAAGTGTATTGCAAAGACGGCAGACAGCGTGCGTTTCTGTGAAAGAACACACAGCTCTTCCTTTGTTTTAAATGCTTTTTTAATATTTTAGGGCTTGTCTACAGAGAGAGATTATATCACGTTATGGTAGGGTGGCAATTTAAAGTAGCAATTTTGAAATGAATTAAATTAATTCAGAATAAAACATTCGTGTGCTGGCACAAATTAATCATGAATAATTAATTACAAATAATTAATGAGGAGTAACTATTTGGTATTTACAAGCCCTTAACAGTTTTAGTTTTCTCTCAGCATCTCTGTCAGAGATCTGTTTACTGGCAGCAGCACCTCTAGCCTGCGTAAGAGCAAGTGGAACAAGTACCAAATGAAGGTACATAGATTTTTGTATCATCTCTTGTAGGTGACTCTTCTCGTACTCAAGGAGGTTGATAGCATGCGTGATTTTGCTCACGAACCACGTTGGTTTTGCAGAGTCTCCCCAAAGTGAATGCTTGGAGTGCATTTACGGACCAACCGTGATGTATTTTGCCATACAAAATGGACAGTTAATTTTGTGGATGTTTCTGTACTGTCGTGAGAGCGTGTTGTGGAGGCAGAGCGGGCACCGGGGTGCTGTCCCCCGCTGCGGCAGAGCAGAGGGACGTCTGCGGTCAGGCAGCAAGAGTGCTGGCGGTGGCCTTTGCTGTAGCTTCTGTCTTCTGGCACAGTGCTTTGGATATTGCTGCGTGCTTCTCCCTGGCGAAGACAGAGGAAAACGTCGTGAATGCTAGCTGGTGGAAGACTGCATGTGGGAAGTGGAGTTCTAGCCAAGAGGTTGCAAAGAAGTTCAGGCCAGTGGCCAGACAGAGCCAAACAGAGAGAGTTAAGTGTTCAGGTATGCAGACTCACATGGGCGTAGGGGTACCAGACCGAGCGGTCTGTACATGCTCTGCTCTCTGTATGCATATATATACACACGGTGTACTTTGCTAGAGACATGAATGCGTTGGAACGGGGTATATGTGCCGCTCGGAAAAATACCAAAAGGCAGTCACCATCCCGACATCAGCTTGTTGCTTACCCTCTCCAGAACCCCCCTCCTCTCGCGTGAGCCCCGTGGCAGTAGGGAAAGGGCTCGTACGTTTCCTCTATTGTTGCTTTATTAAAGATACAATAAACTCTCGCCATGATTTTATCTCTTTGTCGTAATGTCTTCCAGCACTGCATTCAGATAGGAGCTCGTGCGCAGAGCTGGAAATGAAGTATAAACCTGATTCCATTGTTGGGATGCGCTGCCAACACAGCACTTAACCACCACCCGCCATTGACAAACAGTCTGATGGTCACATCTGCATGTCAGTCCCATAAAAGGAAACCCTGAGACTGTCAGAGTGTGAGGCAGAGCATTAGTGATTTCAATTCTGTTTTATTTTCAACTTGAAATGGAGGAAAACAGACAAAAAACAAATAAGAAAGCTAAACAGTTGCGTGAGAGCTAGCAATTTGCTGGGCTCCAAGTGACAGACACTGCATTATCATAATTGTCTCTTCTACATGATAGGACAGAAAAATAATAATGTCATTTTATTTATAGCTGGGGTGCCCCCTTTATGAGAGTCATACAAGTTTCTGCCAAGTGGAGTAGGTCAAATGACATCTTTTGATCAGGCCTGTCCAAAGAGATCAAAGATGAATGGCAGGTAATGGATATCCAATGACAAACCAAATCTAAAACAGAAATAAGGCTGCCAGAGTCTGCCAGTTACCCATTAAAGGCTCACCTAACTAAGGCAGGCTGTTTGACATGTTAGCCGACCACCTAAATCAGCCAAGCGTAGGTGCTAAAATTGTGTATTATCATTGGAAATGGCTATTATTTCCTCCGTAACATTTCTGTTAAGGCTTTGTTTGCGTAGGGCTGACCTGCAGTCAGAAGAAGTGGAGTCCTGAGTGAAGCAAAGCCTTCAGGCTCTCCGCAGGTCAGAGCTGTTCATAACCATTATCTAGTTTTAATTGTTTCTTTCTAATACAGGATTGACATCTTCTTTTGATTCTGCAAAAAGCTGCTTTTATATCCTCTGTGGATAAAGTCCTGCATCTTTTTATCATCAGAACATGTGAGGTGAAAGTCCGTAAGCAATGTCATTGTGTTGCCGTAACATGGAGAATAATTTGGGCGGTATCCGTGGGGGAATTCTGAATGAATCTGCTAGGGTTGAAGGTGTTTTTTAAGACTGTTTTGATAGGAGTGAAGCATCTTACATTTCAAATTTTTACCAAATGGCATGAATACCGGATTGAAAAAATGTCAAGAGCACTTTTTGTAATAATGCGCAGAGCAGTTTCTTAAGGTTGCTCTGGACAAAAAAAGGAACCCTCGTGCTTATTTATAATCTTGTTTAGTATTTGATTCATGCAGGTAGTCAGAGATATATAAAAATGTGGTTGCTGTCCAGAGAATGTTAATAAACTAAAAGCTTTTCTGCCCTATGGAGCAAGGAGAGACAGAAAGTGTTCCAAAAGTTTCATTACTCGCTTCAAATTTGTACGTTCAAGGGATGTTGAGAGTGAAGTGGGGAGTATTTTCTGAAGCGTTCTGTCTGGAAAGTTTAAATGGATGCTTGATGATTATTCCCCTTAAGTAATTAGTATGTTTCCCTTTCTTTTAATAATCATAATCTATTGTCGCTTTCTTCTGCCCCTATTTTCGTTCTCTCGGTAATCTAAAGAACATATTTAGAAGCATAATTAGTTATAATTAGAAGCAAACAAACATAATTGCATAAGGTAATTGATTATAAAAGATTAGTGGGTACTAGTTGCAAGAGAAGTGCCTATGTGGTGTTTAATGATAATGGTTGTCTTGGAAATACAAGGATAAAATAAGGCCAGGTGGGAAGTGCCTAGGTATGTCTTTCACAAGTTTCACAGACCTCACGTTCCCTGATCGTTCTGCATTAAATATGTCTTTAAATAAGGGAGCCACCATGTCAAAGTGGTGCCACCGCTCCAGCGCGATTAGAAGACGACAGCCACTTGACTGTTAGGCCTCTTGGCAGGAGATTTGGTAGCC
>NC_091492.1:13514349-13539349 GCF_947461875.1 Haliaeetus albicilla
AGTGCAATAATGTAAAAAGCTGGTTATGTGCCTACATTAAACCCAGATTTAAAAGCATTAGCACATCACCAATGTGCTCCTGTTTGGCATGTGTTTTATGCCCAATACCCTACTCTGGCACATTAACAATCTGTGTATTCATTTATCAGCAGTACATTTTGAATTGTATATTTATGGCACAGTGCACTTTTCATAGCTGAAAATTAATGAACATGCCTCTCTCGTAACAAACAAGCACCTGTGCTGCATAGTTAGTAATCGGAAACAGATTTATTTTTATTAGTGTATATGTGGGCAAAATTTCTATTTTTTTTAAACTATGGTATGCTAAAAGCTTGATTATAAGAGCATATTCTGCCAAAGGATATCTTTGTTTTATAAACTTCTCCTTATAATTTCTGCCTGTAATATTTTCTTTTCAGATTTAGTGATAATGCCTTCATATAGAATGTAATCATTTGTTTGCAGAGCATACTTGTCTTGACAAATCAAGTTCTGAGCTGTTGCCGACCACTGCTATAACAAAATGAAAATCCACAAGTAATGAGGGAGATGGAACTGAATATTTAACCATTTCAGCTAAGGAGGACTTCCCAAATATCTTTTCATATCATTCACAGCTCCAATCAAAACCTGCGTTACCTGCATCAGTTTGGACAAGTTAATGCTGGAGATGAACTCTTCCTATTTCCTGACATGTTACCAGTTTTCCTTTTTATTATTTAAGGACAGAGTTTAGCCCAGGAATCAAGGAAGGATTCAAAAACATGAAACCTATATACATCTTGAAATATGCTCCTGGCCCTTAGTTTAATCTTCATGTAACTTCCTACCTGCTGCAACTCTAAGAGGTCCAGGGATCTGTTCCAGCACCATAAAACAAGTACAGTCATTCTAGTTAAGTCCACACTATCTTACTCGTTTATTTCTGAGTATAAAGAAACACCTCCTGGCACTGTCTTTACAAATCTGTGGCCTTGTTGCTCCCTCCACGGCTCCTTCATAGCCTGTGGCCTGAAGAGGCTTTTGGGGGATTAGAAATTGGAAGTGAAAGAACAAAGACCGTCTTTCATCACCCAACTATAACTGAATTAGACCTGTGTACCACTCAGCACAAGACGCTTCAGCTTATGATAACACCTGTAATATTACAGTCAAATAAAAACTTTGTCATTGATAATGGTGGCAAAAGGGGTAGCTTATTCATTTTTACTTCACAGAGTATCTGTGTGGAAAACAGTCCCAAACTATGAAGATAATCAAATATTCCCAGAGGTGTTAATTTGGGAGCGTGCATTTCATTTTAGTAGACCACAACTTCAAATCCAAACTTGCATATAGACTCTTTCATTGAGCTCTTTAATCAAATTCATTTGTAAATTAAGCTACAAACAACCTGTCAAAGCCCAATAAGAAACCCACACAAAACTCTTCTGGAGTATGTAGCGTACACCACCATGCAGTGTAGCACATCAAGCCTCAGATCTACACTGCTCTTCTCTGTGGCATTCTGCAAGACTGTTGGATGCAAACATTGTTTTTCAGTGGCCTACATCAAACACAGTTTCCTGTTCTCATACCAAGATGGAAATTCTAATGTAAGAATGCCAAAACATCTAGCCAAAACCGACTCTTCTGCATCCACCAAGCTAATGGCCATATTGCTAATTTTCATTATGTATCCCTAGTGAGTTTCACAGCCCCTACAACCTTAGGAATATTCCCTGTATGAGGAAAAAAATGGCATTTATCTTATCAGTCATCTATCTCACACCACAAAGATGTTTACTTCCAATGAAGTAGCGGATATTTGTCAGTATTTCAAATACAAAGCAAGCTACTAACAAACCCATTAAGAGAAAAACCTATGTATTTAAATAGCACTTAGGTTGCAACAAAAATTTTATTGAAGTAAAAATCATATCTGATGCTGAAGCCCTGCAGCCCTGACCTCCAGCAATAAAGAACAAGCCTGAGATTAATTGCCAAATCAGTTCTTTCCCTTGCAGGGCTGTTCGGAGTGTAACTTCTTGCAGACACGTTCAGGAAAAGCACCAGGCATAGCTCATTCGCAGCCTGGGCCACCAGACACAGAAAAAGCTTCTAGTACTTCAAAGTTATTATCTCAACCCCACCAGCTCCTCATTTCAAAGCTGTCTAAGCTCAGAAACTCAGCCCCAGCCCATTTCTCAGCACAGTACCAGAATGGGAAGGGAACGAAGTTTTCCATCCCTAACACTGAGAACTGGACAGTGCTTTCCACGGTCCAGTCACAACCCAGCAGGGTGTTTAAGCTGCATTTTTGCTTAGAGCTCAGCGAAACCAGGATTTGGTTTTGGGAAACTTATTTGCTTCATGAGTTGTGAAAGAGTCCCTGGGTTAAACGCAGTGCAGTTTTCAGAACGCAGAAGCTGGGAATAGAAGTAACGTAGAAATTTTGGGCTCTTTGGGGAAACATGTACAAGGCATGCCTCGCTAATAACACACTATGAAAAAAGGCAAAATGTTCCTCTGTGTCAGTAATGATATCTTCTCAGTTTGGCCTTTTAATGCTGATGTCAATAGTAGCCCCATCCAATTTTAAAAGTAGAATATGTTTCAGTAATTTTTACTGCAATTCTCTACCATATTTTATAGTAATAATGCTGTTACAGCTATGATGAACTATGGACATAAGCACAGCGGAATTTGCAAGAAGTAACAGCTCATATTAAAACTTAACTAATATTAAAACAGCTAACATAACCTGAAAAAGCAGGAATGTTTTTCAGGCACAAATTCTTTTTCAGGAGCAGAGCAAGCAACAAACCTCAAGCTCAATTACTGAAGTTAAACTCAAAGCAATTGTTCCCAGTCTACACTTATTTCATATTTAATACTGTTGTTTGGTTTGGGTTTTTTTTATTTTTAAGAAACAACTTTAATATTTATTTTTAGGGAAAAAAATGTTAAGGAAATAAATTATTTGTTTACTTTTCAAGATATCCATTATAGCAAACACAGAAGCACTGAACTCATTGTACCTGTAAAGTAATTCTGCCACGGACAGTACTATTCTATTGTGGTGAAGGACAGACTTGTAAACCAATGCAAGTCTGTCCTGCACCTTACAAACGTTGTGATAAAATGCAAGTTTATAATAAAGGTCACTGTCGGAGGCTAATAATTTTTTTTGTGGGAATCTAACTCTTTGCCACTGATGACTCAACCCCTGACAGTCATCTTTTTAAAACTCCTAACCATAGATTTTCATAGAATAACCATTTCAAGAAATATGGTTTTGTGTGACACACCCTCCATTGCTGGAGGTTACAGTTAGTACCTGAAGAAAATTGAGAATTTTGCTAAGTATGGATACTACCATGTTTATTTTAGTGGGATTTCTGGGGATTTCTGGACAGCCGGGTGCAAAGGTATTTTTCACCAAATCCTCTAATTCATAACTAAATAAAAATCCCCTTAATTTAAGAGTACATTAGAATTGGTTTAAGTCAGTAAAATTAAAAAGCTTAACTTTCCTTATCCAAAGGCCAAAAAGAATCCTGAAAGGTTTGCATACTCAAGTCTTCTGATAACTGTTCACAAAAAAAAAAAAAATTACAAAACTTGTATTATCCCCAGTATGAACTTACTGTTACTTACAGTTTTGATAACTGATGATAAAGTGTGAACTACTTCATCTGCCACAAACTCAAAGAATACTATTTGGATGCAATTTGAAATGGAAGTCATCAACTATCCTGTTTAAATATTAAAAACGAGAGGGGTGGGGCTCAGCTCTGTTTCACTAAGCTCAGCACACCACAAACCACTGCAACACCACCATTTAGCTTTTGTGCACAAATGTTTATCCACAGATCTCAATGCATTCAAAAAAGAAAGCTCATCTGTATTTTCGAACAGCAGAAACTGGAGCATAAAGACAAAATTACTTGCCTAGGCTTACAGAAAAGTTTGTGGAAGAAAGAAGCTCATTTCACTTTACTCCCAATCCTATCCCACCCCTATGACATCAACAACAACCCTGAAGTAGTCTACAGTAAACCTAAATATTTAAAACCATATGTTCAACTCATTTCAGCACAGATGACCTAACAGACTAAAATACAAACATCACAGGTAGAAGCTATCACACAAATCAATACTATTGTGTCACTCCATATATAGTTATAAGAAATGCACATTGCAAGACACTTGCAAAGTTACACTGAATTAAATATTTATAATTGTACCGGACTTGACACAAATAAACATCTTATTTTAAAATAAAAAATACAGTCCTTATTCACAGTTTGTTGTGCAGGTACAAACTGATGGACTTCTGTATGACCTTGTTTTCTAAGCTGTCCATTTGCCTGCTTTTACCAAGTACATCTTTGTTCTCAAACACTTCTCAAGAAACCTTTATTGCAGCAATTCCCAGTGCCGGGAAGCTCCATCCACTGCCAATGGTCTTCTGCATTGTTCAATAAGAGCCCCACAAAACATTGCTGTGGCATCACAAAACAGGAGAAGATGTTTACACCTATTTCAATGCAAGTCTTGGAAAACAGGAATTCGTAACTTAAATTCAGAGAGACCTTTAAAATGTAGAAGCTACTAGGTGGGGCAAATACAATCTACCAATAGTGGGAGGTTTTTCAGATCCTAAATTTGAGTTGGGATAACAGAAGATGGAGAGCTTTTGAGTCTATCTTCAGATAAATTTCACGAAGGGCTTAATATTTACCATATAAATTCAAACACTTTTATCTTAATAGAATGCAAAGTCCAACAGGGATTGTAGCAGGTATGTTTACACAGGCACCTCTTCACCTCTCATAGGGACAGAAAGCAACAATTATTTAAAATGACCTGAAACAACAGACAGTTTGAAAACAGAGTAAGGAAAATGGTGTCAAATTGAAACTGCATGGACAATTTAGGCTTAAAGAATGTAATTACACAAACTAAATTAAGGAAAATTCTCCTTCTGAGAAAGGCAGGGCATGGTCTTTAGTCTGACAAGTGGCCAAACATGTTCCTTAGCCTGCTCAAAAAACTCCTGTAGCACCTGTCTCATAGCACTGGAGCAATCCACAGGGAACTGGAATCCAGTCTGTAAATCACAACACACCTGAGCGCAGTTCCCAGCACTGACACTATATAAGATGATACCTTTTGTTTCTTTGATCAAGAGTCAAGACATTTCTTCTAGATCCAACAGTGTAGCGAGATAAGCCTGCGACTTTAGGCAGGATGGTTAAAAGCGACTGATATTCAGAAGAGCTCACTACTGGCAGCTACTGCTTTTTTTGACTGACAGTAAGATTCTTAGTTCCTTTGCTTTCAGCTGCTCATCTGCACAATTAATCTAATAACATATATAGAGAGGGCTATGTATTATAGAGATGTATTATAAATCTAAGATTAATAGAGGTGTGAAACTATATCACCTGTTGAGTAATACTTTCCACTAAAATTCTTAGACCACCCCTTCCTATTTAAATAATGTCATAAACTCCCTGGATTTTGTAGGGTCATACTACTACACCTTGAAGTTGTACATCATCTAGAAGCCTTGATGAATTAAGTTCAGTATCACTAGTACCAAGTTTTTGTAGCACATAAATTAATTTTATCATCTGTCAGTCAGTCTCACTCAATGTGATATCTTACACTGACCTGGGAGCCTCCTCATCCATTTGCTGTACCTCCATCTTCTCAAGGGCCTTCTCAGTCAGCCTGAGGAGAATATGCTGCAGCCATCCACTCTGCAGGGCCTGAATCTGCTGTTTGGTGCAAGTATTTCAATTCTGGGAATTGAGAAGGCTGAAGGCAGTAGAAGCTTTTCTTACAGTTATTTTTGACAGGGAAACTAACAGTGAATGACCTGAGAGCATGTTCTGCTTTCAGCATTAGGGAGCAAGGAGCAGAAGCACTCTGGAGAAGTTAAGGAAATTTTCTATCCAACTCCTCTCTACAAAAATCTCCTTGCTATCAACTGGAGCCAGCTCAACAGTTCTGTTTCTTCCTCTCCAAAAATAGTGGCTTTGGGTACTCAGAAGAACTCTCAGATATAAAGCTGGGCGCTATTAGCACATTGTTTATTTTTCAACAACTGTGTTGCACAAAAAGATTCCGAACTTGGGTTTCTCCCATCTGTAGGTCTGATGCTGCTGTTCCTATGCAAGCAAAGCCCTTCATCAAAACCAGTCATGTTCCCTACTTTTTATGGTTTATGATTAAAATACATATTTATACCATTACATAAAACTCATAGAATATGTAAAAGCACATAACTTCAACTGAAGTAAAACATGGGCAAGACAGGACCTCAATGATACTAAGCTAGCAAGTGGGTTTTTTTCAGAAAAGAGGTCTCGCGATGAGTTTTCTTTGTCCCTTAAATGAGACAATTTTAAAGTAGTAGTTCACTATGCTCTAAGTTTTTGTGTAAATGATTTAACAAAGCATACAATTATTTTTCCTCATGGATTTTAGTGGAAAGCCTGAAGGAAATTTTCTTAAACTTGCTGCTTACCTCTTTCCCCAAAAGGGTATGTTTCTCTTTAAAGTAAAAAAAAAAGAAAGAAAGAAAGAAAGGGAAAAAAAAAAAAAACAAACAAAAAAACAAGGGAGTTATATTACTGGTAACAAAGGTTTTAGCATCCACTAAAATGTCAGCTAAAGTTGCCAAATAAATACTTACATGCTGCTGATGACTGTTTGTTTAGGAAAAGGAGATTTAGCTGCTCACATGTTCATTAGCACACACAGAGAAATGGATGAAAAATTCTTTTGGTGCTTAAAACTGATGCCATGGCTGCTGCTTACAAGTATTTCTAATACACAGTGGGTAAAAAGTGAATAATGACCAGATTAAGATATTTGAGGAAAGCAATGATTGAACTTTTTTACAAAAAAAAAATGAAGCAACCAACAAAAATGCCCCTTCTTTTTTCCTGGTTACTATATAAACTCAAAACGCTTGAAGCAGATTGCCTGTTATTTTAGCAAAATCTGGTGATTTCTGAGCGTTCCTGTCCTTTTACATATTTGAGTTTTGCAATGATTCAGGCATTATTGCTCTGTAATAGGTGTGGCTGCCTTTGAAATGTAAGCTCACAGCTTCTGTAGTCAGTGAACCATTGCTGATAGGGCTGACTAGTCAGAAGCAAAACTGGCTAGTTATGAAACTACTATAGTATATCCTTTATCTCATACACATTTAAAGGATTTACCTATCTATCCCACTGCAGACCTACTCATTGAGTAGGAGCCAACAGCATATGATTGTGTTAATTAATCTGCTATTGTGAGTAAAGGAACAGCTGCAGTGGTCTCGTGGATACGTTGTCAAAGGAAAACAATGTAATGTTAAGCTTCTGACTGCATATTCTGTTACAAAGGAGGTTTACGAGAAGTTAAATTCATAAATCACAGATCATTTTTATAATAATAATAAATATCATCTGACCTTTAAAGGAAAGGTTTTAGCATTCTTAATTTCAGTTTGAAATATGTTCTGAAATACGATACTTAAGCTTTAACCCAATTCTTTGTTTTGAAAACAAACATTCCCCAGAAATGATAGGAAATGGTAGTAGCTATAGAAATGACCTCTGACTGTACTAGATACATGCCATTGTAGTTTTAACAAAGATCAGAGCCCAAAATATCAAGTTAAAAGAAAAAATTGTTGGCTTCCATCCAATGCCTCTTCTAATAAAAACACAATTTCCAATATTATACAGAAATGCAGAATGAAAGGAACATTCATTACAGGAAAAACACTTATTATTTACATAGGATTTTATCTTTTTTTTATATGGAAAAGAGTACAAAAAAGACTTTTTCCTAAGTCAAATAACATAATCACTTTTGTGATTCAGATCTACCCCCTACCAAATCTTTTTGGACAGTATATACATCGATCCCTTCATAAACACCCAAGTGGTGACTGACTCAAAAGAAAGAACAAACAGAAATTTTTTATGGCTGGCACTGAGAAAATAACCATAGAAAATTATGTTAGAAATGCAAGTAGGGAAAGTTTCACAATTCAAAGATGCCTTGATTCAATAGTAACCTTGTGCTATGGCCGGCATGATTTTATGAAAATGCCCCAAGAGCCTTTTAATTCAGAAGTGGATTGCTTATTGAAATAAACAGAGGAACATCTGATACAACCATTATTTTAAATAACAGGGACCAGATTCTCAGTGGGTACAATCAGCAAATCTCCACTAGTATTCATATTCTTATGCCAGTTTACACCAGCACAAGAGCTGCTCCAAAAAGTACTATCTGTCAAGCAAACATGTAGAATTACAGAATTCTTGCTTTGTTTTGTTTATTTCCTTTGACAGTTGTAGTGGGCTTTACTGGCATATATGCTGTCGATTAGATAAGCTGCTATTTTATTCTCTTAAATCTTTTATGTCTGTCATCCTTTTCTCCTTATTTAAAAAAAAAATCTGTTAAATTTGTGAAACCAAGGACCCAATCCAGAGCTCTGGTACACTGGAATGACTGGTGATTTCAGAGGAACTATGCCAATTTAAATCTCTACAATGTCCTGGCACCAAAAGAGATGTTTCACTTCAACTGGAGTGGAACATATAAGAAAGCCTGAAGTAGCTTTATTCATAATTTTAAGTGTGATTTAAAACAAAGAAAAAGAAAGGAGCATGATTTTAGATATGAATCACCAGCATACAACTTGATAAACCAGCAGTAACTGTATGGCACCAAACAACAGATTTCAATCCAACAGCAGGCTCCAAGGAAAGAGTAATGCCAGAAATTAGGACCCCAGTGTTTTAAACCCACATAAGTGATATCTTCCAAATTAAAGGGTTGTTCACAATAAGAGTCATTTTATGGCTCACAAAATGCAATATGAACTATGGATATCCAAATAAATACATAAATCTAATCATATCAGTGGATGTTCTCTGCATTTAGAGGATGTTCTTCTTCCAAGTAAATTCTGGTATTTGTACACCCAGTACCCCCCCCAGAAATAATATATAAGCTCTTCAGAACTGCCATGTGTATTTGGGCTCATACATACTATTATTTAACAGATCTGACTATGCTTTATTAAAATATCAGCATGTATCTGTTTTCTGAAATATGCACACAGTATTCACCTCAACTGTGTAGAATTGCCAATTGCTTGCATAAGGTCATTAAAACAACACTTTGTAACTTTAATCAGGCTCTGTGAATTCATGAGCATCATTAGTCACTGGGTTGATAACTTCAGTGAGGTTGATTGGGTTGGGCCTTCATTACTGCTTAGTATTATGTTTCTGAGTCAAAATTCTCAAATAGAACAATTTCTTGGACTTTTAAAAGCCTGATTAAAACAGTGCTATGGGCTGAGACGTAGTTTGATGTTACCCACTATTTTCATTTGACAAAATATGCCATAATTTTTGGAGAAAATCAGATATATATTTAAATAGGAAATTACAGCTTTGATTACAGTACAGTTCCTTTCAGGCTATGAAAAGAAGAATGCATGGAGAGAAGCAAATTCCCTAAGTTTCCATAATGGAAATCTAAAAAGTTCCCAGAAAATAATTGAAAAGGTACATTGGAATAAATATTAAATTCTGTCATGCTTATGACTGGAAGGCCATCCATGCAGCCTCAGCATCAGATATAATAACGTTTTTTACTGATGTTCTCTTTCCTCAGAGATTAAATGAATCTGTTCTGCCAATTAACAACTGATTTTTATCTCTCTGATCCAGTTTCTCCTGGATGTTAGCACGAGTTGGTCAAATTGATCCATGTTCCTCTGCAACCAGTCATCCAGCTGGCAGTGATCCTATACAAGGTGAAAGGCTATTTTATGATCCCTGGGATGGCTAGAAGAGCAAGTGATCTGGAGGTGACATTAGGGAATAGCACTTCAACTGCCCATTTGGTTGTTACGATTCTTAAAGGCCTCTCCAAAACGTACATCATCCTCAGTGGAAATAAACTTATCACCAACAACTACAAGAGACACCTAGCCTTTAATTAATGGAAACCTGAAAAGTGTTCCAGCTATTTGGGAGATTGCTTATGGTTATACATCAGTCAACATATCAAATTAAAACAGTTCTAGGATATTCCATCAATTGTCTGAGTTGAACAACTAGTACTGCTTTAGTCATCATAGCTTAGCAGCCGCTACTTATTAAAGCTGCCTGGTTAAAAACTCACACTAATTTCTATTGTAATTGCATCTATTTCGATGTACTGGACATTTGCAGTTGTGTGACAGAAAAAAAAATGGTCTCAGCCAGTCCAAGAAGAATAATGCAAATATAGAGTTATCAAGCTACTTGATAGCTGATACAATAATACTTTTACTTTGGACCTACTCATGATGAATGCTGGCTGCAGAAAGATCTGCAGTTTTCTAAAAAAAGAAATACAGAATCCAACTACAGAAACTCAATATAGGCTAGCATATAAATCACTAGACTGAAACTCAGGAGATGGTCCACTAACTCTTCCACTGGAATACTGAATGACCTCAGGCAAATTCTTTTGTCTTTCTTGCCTCAGTTTTGCAACATGTAGAATGGAATTAGCAATATTTTACCTCTTCTCAATTGTTTTGAGATTCATCAACAAAAAATATTGTGTAAAAGCTAGCTGTTTATGTATTAGACATGAAAGAAGCTGACTAAAAGATGCTGGCTAAATACTTTTCTTTTAAGAATAGTTGAAACAAAGTGTTAATATAAACAAATCTTTCCATCCTGGAATAAAACACAGATCTCTATAGAGAACATCAAAAGAGAAGGCAAGAATAGATTCCATCAAAAACAAGGGCGTATATAGCACACTGTGATAAGAAGTGGACATCATCTACGAAGAAGCATGCATGCAGAGAAATCTTTAAAGCTTATGAATCCATACTACCC
Organism: Haliaeetus albicilla; assembly: GCF_947461875.1. NCBI lineage: Eukaryota > Metazoa > Chordata > Aves > Accipitriformes > Accipitridae > Haliaeetus > Haliaeetus albicilla. Next base: position 13,525,263 of record NC_091492.1, read on the forward strand.
CAGAGAGTCAAACAGACCTTCCCCAGACATCGCCTTCTAAAAGCAGAGACAGCAAAGTACTTGACACTTTGTTAGTAGAATAAAGATCCATCCATTTCTAATGGCTGACTTTATACAGGTATTCTGGCATTTGAGCAATTAACTAAATTTGTCAAGACCTGTTGTACTTACTGTACTTACTGTATACAGTCCTTACTCATAAAGCCTAAGACCTGATCACAGCATTAGCTAATATTTCTCCAAGAGTAACTACCCGGAAATACTTCCTGCCCAAAGGCTCTCTCAGCAAGCAGTAGAACATGTGATTAACTTCACAGTAGATGTGCCTTTTGCAAGCATACTAGGGACAAAAAGATATTTAAAAGAAAATCAGAAAGAGTTATGAATCAACACAGCAGGAGATCTCAGTCAGGAGACAGAACATTTACACAGATGGCAATATGTAGCATAAGCAGTACACAGACATACAAAGGTAAACAACAGTAATGTACTATAAAATGAAAGTAAGAAGAAAGATCTTCCTAAAGATCATCTTTCCAAAGCCCACTCCTAACCAAATGAAACTGCAGGAACCACTAATATCATACAGAATATTCCACCTAAAGATTCATGGTTAGAGGCTGATTATATGTGGTAGGAGAAGACAGCCATTACCACGTGAGAGTTGGTTGGTAGGTACACGCTGGCTTGATGGTATGTGGAAACTGTGCACTGCCTCTGCTGTGGCAAGAAATAAAATGCTACAAACTCAATGGCTTTCAATCAGAAATCTCTCTTCAGTATTAAAATAAATAAATAAGCAAAACAAACAAGCAAGAGAGAAAAGTATTGATGGTTTTAGACACCAGTTATTCATCCCCCACCCCAAATGAAGACCCCAGCTGGGGACTACCAGCAGGATCATGACAGGATAACCTATCTGCAACCCACTGGCACTCTACGTCCTAGCCCTAGAACACCCTTGGATCCTAAGTGAATCAGGAATTTTTCAACTCTGGGTTGGGGGTATTGGAAAATTTTACATCGCTGAAAATTCAGTTTCTCACTGGAACTTGGCGCTCCCAGTGAAGCTTTCATTGCATCCCGTATGGTACTGGAAGGCACGCCTGAGAAGGACTAAGCATTCCAGACAAAACATATGATCAGGACATTAGAAAATTCTTCTCATTATGCAGAGTCAGCTGGAAACAGATACCAAACAGATTTCTTCAACCATTGGAAGGCACTGGGTGATTGCTGAATATCACATAGTACTACAAGTAAATACTAAAAGAACTAAGAACATCTCCCAAAGGGAAGTTAAAAACCTTCCCAGATTTGAAACTGAAAACATGGAAGACAGGAGAAGCATAAACAGTGCTTCCTTCTGAGACTGCAAGCAACAAGTGACAGCAAGACACACACCAGGCAGAACGCAGTTTCATTTCTGACAATACAAGATTAAAAATGCTTAATGTTTTTAACAGTTTTCGGTTAACTCCGGCAATGGAAATCATCAATGACACTGTATTCAATGTGGAGTGTATGATCAAAGATTCTCAGCATCTCAGAAATAAACAAATTTAGGAGGTTATTGCTGACCGAAGCATAAACTCCATAAACCCTGGTAACCTCCGTTAACCAGGTAAACTCTGTTAACCCTGGTTAAGAGCTTGAGAGACAAGGTCAATATAGATCAGAGCAAAGTTTGAGCTATTCAGTATCTGAGGCCCAAGAGAAAAGGAAGGATACAAAGACTTGTTTGAAAGTTAAAACATGTAGAGGAATACCTTTTTTAACCCAATTGTCTAAGCCAGTAGTTTGAGATTGCTATTGGCATAGATGTCCAAAAGATCTCCATAACCTCAAAGAAGAGTTGTGAGGCAGAAGAAATTAATTAAAAACCCTTTTCATGAGGTGCTAGGGTAAGAGAAAAAAAAGCTGTTGGCTTGTCTGCCTTCTTACTTCCTTGAGACAATTCTACTAGCAGATTTTACAGCTAAGTACTAACAGATTTTTGCTAGACATCACATATTTCTGACAGGAGTCACAGTGCAGGGGACTTAAGTGGAAGCAGTCTGCGGTACAGTATGCTTAGAACTGCTTGTCTCCTCTCCTCCAGACTAGCAGATTGCTATAAAGCAATCATAACCTTCAGTAGCCTTAAATGTAAATACATTCTAGTGAAGAATGAGAGAGGTGGTATGTCAGAGCAGAGTCTTCAAGGATTGAGCTGCTTAGACTGTGATTTTGGGCAGACAGCAGTGAAGCAACCATTATGCACACAGATGTCTCCTGAACATTTCATGTACTGTAAGTGGGACACACCAGATCAATGATTTGGTAGCTTTTCATCCAGTTGGAGATGACTATACTGCATCGTCATTTTGGTTGTCTGTTTTCCTCTTGTAGCTTAAGTTTAGAGTTACTGTATTCCAGACCCAAAGAAATACATCAAGGCACTCCCTCAATTATATCCATTTACAGGGAAGACCGATCCAGGAGACTGTTGCTCACCGTTCCAGGTAGCATAACAAAACTCAGAAACGTCAGAAATCCTGGGTATCAGCTTCAACAAAGCACTGATGTTGGACTGCAATTCTAGAGCTGAGACTTCCATTTTTATATGATGCAGCCAGTTTCATAGGAAAAGCAAGTATTTTCCACACAAAAAACCAAGGTATGGTCTTTTACATTCTTGACTAATATTACTGTTTGTGAGCTATACTTACAATACTTGACTTTGGTTAAGTTACATAATTTAATTTCAGACTCATTCACTCACCTCATTGCTTTTTGAGTATTTTCACCCTTGCATTATTAAATCCTGTAATAATATAATTTTATTTAAGGTATTCTCATCATATGCATGGTAGTCATTTGCAACAGAACACTCATCCCCTAGAGCTGTTATTTCTAGGAAAATAAGAAATAGAGGGAAAAAAGTTTTCTTTAATTCTTCCAGTTCTTTATTCCCTTGCTTACTCACTAAGGGAAAAAATAACCACACCAAAACTAAGAAAGCTGTCATCTTGGGTTAGAAGACAGGAAGGCAGATTCTGCCATGCAGGCATGCACAGATCTAGAACCTGCAGATACATAACCATACACTTTAGATGAGTAGTGAAAAGATGATGTTGAAATGAAGTATGGCTTTTTCCATTCCATATCTATTATTACAGAACAGTCCTTCTGTGTATAGCATTGTCTTGTCCCCTGAGAAAATGTATTTATAAAATGCTCCCAACTGCACAGTAATTTTCTCAGAAAATGTATATATTCTACATTTTTTAAATCTATTTCTAAAGCAAAATAATTCCTAATGAACTGTGGAAGAAAAAGATCTAAAAAGAATTTTAACTGAATAAATTACAGCGATGTTATTTTTACATTGATTTTTTTTTTAAATACTGGTGAGTAAAGGAATGAATATTCCTATTCTTAATTTCATTTGGTACCATGATAAAGTACAAGCACTGGAGAGTGGTAATCGCAAGAGTCATTTTAACTGCACACTATAATATGCTGGAAGTGACTTACAATGGAATCATTACGCAAAGTCTATTATATTTGTCAAAGCCTTTTAAGTAACAGCAATAGAAACAGTGAGAAGAATAGCAACATGGGCCATCAGATGAAGAAAGAATCATATTCTATGGAAAAATATTTGCACACCTTTTTTTGAATCCTTTCACTATAGCTTTAATTATAATGCTTCTATAAGGAAACAAACAATTGTACTGATTATATGGGTCAAGACTTATTTTTTAAAGAGATAACACCTCACCATAAGAAATTACAAATTTGTAAGACAGTGCAGAACCACTTAAGCAGCTATTCTTAGAAAACAAGATTCTTATCTGATCAAACATTGACTTTGTACTTATAAGGTACCAAGAAAAGAACATTAAGAATCATAGAAGACAGATTGTTTAAAATACAGGAGACCTAACCGCTCAATCTGGATTATACTATCCAGAATCATTAAGCAAATGGAAAAAGCATGTCTATTTTTTAAATAACATTAGTACACAGTGATTTTTTTTATGGCATCAACCAGAAGAACTATTCTGGCTTACCAATCACAATACTTTCTATTCCAGCTTAATATCTCTGCAAACCAGTACCCGAACACAGTGTCATCAGAAACACTTATCCAACTGATCAGAACTTGTGCAAAAATATCTTAAATGGATGGTATCTTAATATCTCGAGCTTACCAGTGTTTAGCATAAACAAATACCCAGAACATAGATAGTACTGTGATCAATTATGTAGGAAATCAGGGATAAGAGAGTTCTTTGAGATCTATGTATTAAAGACACTTAGAAGAATGGGGTATTATTCTTTCTGGAATGTGTTTTTAAGTATATTACAAGGAGAACAAAATGAATCATATTCTTGAATCTTTTGGAAATATGATAGGTTTCAGAGGAAAAAAGCATTCTTGTATTGCGATAAGCAACATGAATAGGGTTGGAATCCTCCTCAGTTTAAACCTTTTAAAGTCATGCCCCCAATCCTAGCTACACAGGTGTGCGCCTATCTTCTACATTTCATTATAACCTGGAGTCTCCCAAACAGTATGTTTGAAGCCAGTATGTCAATAACCAAGGGAGTTCCAGTCATATGCACACATGAAACGGCAGAAAAAGTTTATCGAGTTGACCCACTAAACTTTCAAACTCAAGCCCCCAAAAACTCAATTTTCCACTGCAATTTCTAGAATGGAGACTCACAAAAGCCACACATGTATTAGTCCCTCACTTCTCTAGCATTCATCTGCACTTAAAAAGGTGTTTTTTTAAAGACAAAAATCTTTTTCCCATACATAACTATGTTTCTTGTTCAATTTTAAAAGAACAGCAAAATTAAACTTTTTCTTAATGAAAAAAACTACTGTCTATATGCACTACAAACATCAACAGCTACTAAAGACATCTACTAGATTTCATGGCCCAGTGGTCTCATCCAGAATACTAATTTGTATAATACAATGTAAACAAACTGAAACTGCATTGTAGAAGTCTGAAATGCCATCTCAACAGTTCTTAATTCACCTTTTAGGACCCAAAGCAGGGTCTGAGATCTGCACTCCATCCCCACACCATCGTTTGGGTACTCCAGTCATGGAAACTCCACTGAGACAGAATCAAGTATTTCTGTACTTAATATAAAATAATGTGAATTAAATATATCTGATCTTCTTTTCCTTTATACCTGGTACTCCTGAAAAGCTATGTCAAAATTTGCATTCAAGATGCTGACCAATAATGTGCATTTTAACTTACTGTGGCAAATAAAACTTTATGCCATATGGCTGATTAGAGATATTCTCTCTCCTTTTCTTCTCCTCTAAACAGCTGGGTGAGTAACAACAAGGAAAAGACAGTCAGCAGCTGCACACTGTTATCATTACTTTGATACTGCTTGAAGGAATCTAAGCCTTCCACAGGTATGCACCTGAGATTAGAGGCAAAGAATTTTCCCCTCTAAATATGAGAGGAAACAGCTATGGGAGTTATAATTATGTTTTACAGGTGTCATCAGAACAATGCTTCCAAATTTTACCCAGAACAAACATACTCTTTTTCTATTTTGTGATCGAATTTTTCAAAGGCCTTCCGGGAAAAGATATTATTGTACAAAGGCAACAACAGTGAGTAAATAAGTATAAAGGCAAACACTTCTACTGCAGACTTCCCAACTTTATCTGTTTCACCCATGCAACTTTAGTAGTTATCCAATAGGATCTGCAAACAGAGCATTAACCATTTGAGCTCTGTGTTTGATGACTGTGTACCAGGGATTCCCAAGCTGGAATTTCGCTGTACCACCATGGCTGGCAGAGCCCTTGTTGGTAACTGGAGGAGAATTAACAAGTCTCATGGCTCTAGCTCCTCATAAGTCAAAAGGTACTTGGAAAGGGTAACGGCTGTAGGAACTTCACCTAATACTGCCTTCTATGCAATCAGTGTTTTAGTGGCTGCAGGAATGCCTGATCTGGAAGACTGTCAACTGCAGCTAGGGCTAAGTGGGAAGAGGGAACTTGAAGCAACAGGTAGAACATGCTGCATAAGCTACGAAGACTATGGACACCCCTCTGGGCCACACAGCTCTTGCGTTTGTCTCACTTTGACCATCCCATCTGAAGGGGAATGTAATTCATACTTCTGAAAGGTAATGTATTTTAAGTCTTTCATTGCTGCTTTATTGTAAGTAAAAGAACCCACAAGCTACTGTGATCATTAAGTTGTTTATGAGACAACTGCAGCCATGTTAGCTCCTCTCCCTGTGAGGTAAGTGACCCCACCTGTGGATTGAAGTAAGACAAACACACTTTTTTCAGTTTTCTCCTACAGGGTTTGGAGATTATCGGAAGAATTTTCTTTGGATGTCTGTGTTCTTACTTCTACATTAAATAAGTGCACGGGAGGGATATTTCACAGAACAGTACAACTAAAGAGAAAAATACAATATTTTTAAGAAAAGTTAAATTTTAGTTTGCATGATCAAACATTACAAAGACTTCAAGATTATTCTCATCCAGTCAGCATACCAAAACTCACCACCAGAGCTATGTACCCAGACACAGGAATAAGAATTTTGAAAGTTCATAATAAATGACTTGTGAAACAGCACAAACCAAAGGAATACTTGCACACATTTCACAAACAACTATATTGTGAGCTCTTCTCATGTAACTCATGAACATCAAAAATAAAACCTATTGAGTATATAAGGTTTCCAACTAATCAGGGATCAGCAATTACAGCGCAGCACTAATTGTGGTCTTTGTGAATATCGAAGGTCTTTTTCTATTCACACACATACATTTCAAGACAGAAACCACCCTTTCATTGTTGGAAAGCACCTAGAAATCTCTGGACGCTACTCTACCAGCAGTTGTGTTATTTTTCTTTAAGTTTAAATTATTGTACATGGCTATCGTTGCTAGGTAGGACTTGGCTTCCAGCATTGTAACAGTGATGGCTGAAGTCTGGGCTGGACTAAGAAACAAGCAAAAATTCAGAGGTGAAAATTACCTCTGTGGGGGTGGTTTGTATTTGTTAATGCCTTTTTAAAATTATCTTGGATATTTGCTTGAGCAAGGTATTGCCAGCCTCTGCTCTCCAGGCATCCTAGCGCTTGTACTCTTGTTGCTTTCAAGTTCAGTGTCACCAAGATACTTTGAGGCAACAGATCATCTAATGAAGAACAATATGATGTCAGTGTGTAATGACTTCTTGAGAAAAAGAGTGATGTTATTCAGCAATACAAAGAGACAGTCTCACTTTCTTCTCAGATAAACAACTTGGTAATGAAAGATTGTTTAGAGGTAAAGAACAACTGAAGGAAATTTAAAGGGGCATAGCAACTAGGGTGTTTAAAAAAAACCCCAAACACCCACATTTTAAATATTAGTAACAGACAGAGCCACTGATTTAATTTCTATTGACAGGAAATTAAAAAATAAATACAGAAAAATTCAGATGAGGATTTAAAAAAAACTATCCAGTGACAGACACTGAAGAAAGCAGTATCTTTCAAAACACGACATTTACAGAAGAGCACTGAAAATTACCACTATGCTCACGTCTGGCTCCAAATCACTGTACTCAACTCACACCTGATGTAACTGATTAAAACATAGTAGATGGCACTGGTATAGCAGAATTTGGTTTTATGAATCATGCAGCATTAGAAGTTTCAAACTGAGAAAGCTAGAAGAGTGTACCTTAATACTTACGCAATGCACAGCAGTCAGGCAGTGTCAGGAAGGCTTGAGGTGTACTTGCATTGTATTTCTTCCTATACTTTAAGTCCACTACACTGCCAAACAGTGCTAAACATCTGTACTGTAAATGCAAATCAGGCCCAAATCCCTGAAAATCTGTGTATTTTTTAATTCACTAATGCCACCAGCACTCTGCATGCAGCGAAAAGATGGTCATTACAGAAAGATGCCATGAGCCATTTTTAAATAGAATCCATTTACATTTACCAGAATCTTATTGCCAGTCTTGGGTTTGCTTTTTAATAGTGCTAAATAGTCACTTGGGAAAGCCTGTTATGTACAAACAGTGCACACACAAGCTTAATTCTTCAGCAACTTCAGACAGAAGTGTAAAATGCAAGCTGGAGTCCAAAGGCAAGGAGGTAGAGCTCTAGTAAATCTAATGCAAAGCCTAATCTGTCTTTTGTCTGCACAATCTGTGGAATATTTGAAAGGGAGGCAAACATGCCAGCAAACATTGCATGTTACTTGTCTCAAGGGAAATTCTGAATTTTCGTTCACCCACCCAGACATAGATAATCAAAAGGAAGACCTTATAAGCCAAGTACTTTAGGGTAGGTCATCTATTTCTACATCTCTCTCCCCACATATAGGCTTCATTCAGCTTATCAGCAGAATGTACTATAAATGGTAAGAGTCTAAGAAAAAGTAGATGCGATATTTATGTCAGCAAAAACTGTTTCTAATGCTACTTGTGTGCACACTCTGTTTTAGAATGCAGTGGAGTAGATAGACAGCTGTTGCTGTTTCCTATCTGTCTTAAGTGCAGTGCCTCTTTCCTGGTGTACAATCTTCCAAGTTTTTAAGAGAAGTGACATTACTGTTGTTGGCACTGTCATAGGCAGACAAACCTGGCTAGCTCTGTTAACTGCCTACTGAGTTTGATCATTGGTGTGAGACGGGGTCGCAGTGACAAAAACCAACCCTGAACCTGGAAGACTCCTAGTTCACACTCCTGCCCTTCTAATTTATACTTCAAAAGATGTTATTAACTGGTATTAGAACAGAGAATGACTCTATTCTTACTTCACAATTATTCTATTACTGTAACCTTAACCATTACAAAAATAAAATAAAAAATTAACTACAAAGCTAGATAACAAAATAAAATATATAAAAGAAACACCTACATAATAAGTATTACATGCTCAACAGCTCACTCATCCTTCCACAGTATAAATGTCAACTGATGTTCATATTATCCCTTAGAGAAAAAGCCCACCCGTCCCACAATTTTTTCATGCAGGAGTCGAAGGATACTCATTTTCAGGTGGTATTTTGAAAGTAAAAAACATTATGCTTTCAAGGTTTTGAGTACAGTTACAACCTATTTCCTTTAATCCTTGATCTTCAGTATGGTTCCACATGTGCAGCTGAGAACCAGCTTTATGCATTTGATTAAATATAGTTAAAGATACAACTAAGGAAGCTGCTTTCTGTACATAAGGAAATGACAGAAAACAATCAGCTTGGAAGTGTTCTGGGTTGTTTTTTTTTTCATTTTCATTCAAGAATTTATAGAATTGTTTTAAACTGATCTGATGACTTTCACGTTGTTTCTGTTACACTACCTACTCATGACTGTTTTGAAAATTACTGAATGGAACCCAGTGTCTGAAATGATCACTGTTAAAGAGTCTACCCTACTTGATTTTTTTAGAACTGACCTTTATATTTATTCTCAATACAGTATTCTTAATTTTCTTTTTGGTTTGTCTCCTATGGACCTTTCTGCGAACACAGCAACAATGAAAAGAGACGGTTTTGAAACACTGCCTTCTATGCTTGCCAAAATTTACTTTACAATTTAAGAAAGCCCTCTGCTACTTAACGTCTGGTATTTTCTTTGGCCAAGGAATCTTTTGAAATTCTGACTAGAGCTGTGAAAACCCAGATGATGAACAAGCACAGTAGTGCAGTGTGTTGAGGATTTAACTTCAAAAAACTTACCATGTTTTCTAGACTCACCAGCCTCATCAAGCTAAATTCAAGTCAGCAGTGCTTTTTACATACATGTCAGGAAGTAAAAAATACAAAAATGTTTAATCAATCAGGATTCTTTCAACAGAAGATATAGGAGCTTAATGCCAGTCAAGAGCAGAAAATAACTAAAAGCCCCATTAAGACTACATTACTGGACAAGAACACACTCACCTACCCTTCCAACTACGGTACCTGAATGTACAGCTGGGCATCCTTCTTTCACTGTAAAAAATTACACTTTGCTATACTCCATTCTGCTCAATTTTGGCTGATAAAAGTTAATTTCATATACTTTGGGGGAGAAATAAAATAAAAAAAGTGCCCTACACACTCAGATTCTCCATTGCCTTGCATAATCATGTATATTTTTGCAAAACACATGTAAACTAGCAGAAAGTGCTACTATTCCAATGTGTCTTTATTTCCCACCCACTGTGCAGAGGTGTAAATGATGACACACTGTGCCTGGGTGTAGTGAATCAGGCCCCACATTGCCTGAAGATACATTAGCACGGGCTCCTATGAAAGGAAAAGCAAGGACACTAAAACCACTGAGGAAAAGAACAATAATGTTTTTCATTGATAATGCTATACATGTTCTTAGTAATGAGTCTCTCTCTCAACTCACTCTAAGTAAAGCAATTGGCATGTTCTTTAGATAGAGCAACAGTACAAATACAGCTGTGTATATCTGACACACAAGCGTTTGATTTTGGACTTGCTGAATGTTCAGATAGTTGATGAGATCACTTCAGTGTTGCTGCACATAAAAAACAAGGTATCTGCAGCATGCCTAATTCTGATATTAATCACTCTCCTCAATAGATTGAGAACCTGCACCAGGGTCACTGCTGTGCATCTTTTCTTGCCCTAAGATATGTTTGCAAAAAATTGCTATTCACCGCAGGGGAGCTGGGAGGAGAATGCCTGGGAATTGATGGGCATCAATTGTACCCACAGCTGTGAGTTCTTCAGTTCTGGCTGCCGCAAACATAGTTTCAGGTCTTTTCACAGTTCTTTCAGTGCAAAAGAAATGGAGACTGTTCCTTGGTATTATGTCAGCAGTCTCACTGGCTTCAGTTTCTCTCCCCATGTTTAGACAGCTACTGAACCTGTCGCCCATACAAAGACTGAGCGTAGAGACAGAAAGGTAGTGCAATCCTACCACCAGATGCTCTCTTCAATATAGACAAACTTGCTGTGTCGAGCTTTAACATAAAAGGTAGTACATATGATGCTTTGGTAGATGAGTAACAAATATGGATTCCCTTGTACAGTAAGTTAATTTTCACATCTTTCTTTTGGCTGCAATTCACAGCTAACACTGTGCTATCGCATTGCTCAAGCCATATGCCCTTATCCTTTCAGTGTCAATGAAAGTGAGTTTGGTTTTCACTGCAAAGTATCAGTATGTTCAATGACAAGACTTAAAAGAAACAGCCAAAGAAACAGTAAGATAAAGTGTTCTGTATTTTTCCTGTACTACTGTTTATCCTTTTCAGTAACGTCCACTTCCATTCCTTACCCCTCTTGCAAAGAAAGTTCATGATAATTATACTAGTGCGGTCACCATCACAAAGTCAGCATTTACACATAGTTACTAGATAGTAGCATCTGAGCAACCACAGTATTCTTTGTACACAGAATAGGAAATAACTGTGGTGACCCTGATACCATTGTGTGGTAAATGTGGTTGCATGTTGACTTACTATTCTTCACTGTACTGGCATCATAATTATTTTAAGAAAACAAATAAAATTATAGAATAACAGACACATAAAATTATATCATAATTTTGATAGACAAACTCTTTCCCTTCAGAACTCACTGCCTACTTTTTCAGTGGCAGAATAACATGGAAAATATTAGTCATAACAGATATTTACTTAATCAAAGATATATGCAGACATATAAACCCACATATCTATGTCCATAAGATTAAAATAAAGGCACTGGAATATACAAAAGAACAGTAACTGTGAACTTCCACTTCTGTAATTTTTCCTTTACATATATGGCATTCCTATATCCCCATCTATTTCCAGTTAATAATAAAAATCAAAGATGTTCTGTTCTTCCCTTGAATTCTCTCCAAATGATAAAAAATGGCTGTTTGCTTTTCTTTTGTTCACAGAAATCTTTGAATCACCTTTTAGTCTCAGTCAGATCATACCTGGTATTCCATAAATCTCCCAGGAAAGTGTGAGGTATTTAAGACGGATGCTTAAGACATTTCAGAAAGTCTTTTCAGATTTGCTTCTGTCCCTCTCTGAATAGTTTTGTTAGATCATTAAAAGGGAAAATTATGCAGTCTTTGATAAATAGACTACTTCCCTACCTCAGTGTTAGATAAGATGTGAGTAGATCAGTTTTCAATTGCATTAGCCTTTGATATATGAGGTAAGGCATTCCTAAAAACCTAATGAAGGGGACACCTAAAAAGAGACACATGAGAAAAACACAGCTAGAACTCAAGCAGGAATCACAGCTGACAGAAGTACGATTATATAAATCCCATTTACAGCCATCCTTACAAAGCACATTTGAAAAATAAGTAGCAGTAACTCTACGTTTTGTAAATTTTCTAACTAGGGAGAAACCTAACATTAACACTGCAGTATCTCTGTTGCTCCGGGAAGATCAGAAATGAGCTCAAAAACACAGGCATGGCCCAGAAGTCCTGACCTTACTTCTGCCACCTACTCTTTAGGTTGGTATTTAAACCAGACCTGGAGTATGGCTACTCCACTGTGCTCTCTCAAAGTCTCTCTTCATGCTAGATGACAATGAAAAGTTTAAGGTACAAAAAAATCTGGGAAGAAGTGGAAAATAGTCTAGAAATACTGAGTGTGTTTTATAGCGGGAGAAAAAGGAGTGTCATTTAGGGATGAACACTGCCACTGTGGAAAGAAGGAGGGAGGAGAAGCCCGCAGAGGCTGTGCTGGCACTGTGGGACAGCTGTGCTCACCCCAGCTGGGGGCCTGGTAGGATCCCACCATGGCTCCTTGCCATTCAGCCAGCATGCCATGCCTTCCTTCCCACCTTCCCTGGAGCACAGGAGGCAGGTGGGGAGGGCCTAGGACCTGTCCCTGGAGGGTCTGGGACCCTGCCAGGTCCCACACCTACAAATGCCCAATGCTGGCTGCATGCGTCAGGTGGACCTCCAGTTATCTGAGGCGTTTTGGTTCTTTGGGGACTTAGGCTGTCCATGACTGAGCTCCTAGGAATGTCACACTCCACACCGCGTGATTGCAGTGCACAAACAGAAAATACCACACTGGTATTTCAGCCTATTCTTGGACCTCTGCCTAATGTTTCCTTCCCCCTCTTCTTCCCCTTCACTTTTGATAATACTCACTTATGTGCTAGCCTGTGAAACTGCAGCCAAGCTTCTGGGGTTTATTTGCACCCCAAAGCAACTGTCTAATAAATTTTGACACTATCTAAACTGCAGCTAGCCTAGGTAGTAAGATCTTTGAAAGTACAAGTAGGAAACCTTCATCTTCAAATAAGGAAGAAGAGCATTAAGTTGGTGCAGTCGACTAGATCAAGCCACGACTAGGGAAGATGCCACAAGCTCAGGCTGGGTTTGCTAGGGACAAGGGTGAAAGAATGCTCCACAGTTGGGAACAGTGTTAGTCCAAGACTTCTTAAACTCCACTTGAGCATCGCCAGCTGGTGCAGGTACAAACCGCTCGGCAGCAATGGACGTGCCACGGGTACTCAAAAAAACCCTCAGATGCAGCTATCACATAGACATGAAACACGTCAGAATTCACGTCCCCATTTTCCACTCAGGGACTCTCTCTGCACCCCTCACCTAACTGGAGGAGCTACCAACAACAAGTCCAAGCCAGCCTGCATAGAAGGGACAGCAGGGAACAGAAGCTCAGTACTGGCAACTGCCCATGCTTTCCCTGTATCAGGACAGGCTTGCAATGCTCTTTCATTCAGCCTTAAGGAGACAAGCTTACTTTCATTAGCAAAAAGACAGGCTGGAGATGTAGCCATCTCTCCTTTTAAGCTCTAGAGACTTGCTTTTATCCAGACCAGTAGTAAAGAAAAATGTCAGCCGGGAGTGACAGCAATGCTTTGGGAAACAACGAGAGTCCAGTTTCCCTGCTCTGCCAAGTGACAGCAAATAAAGCCACCAAGGATGCTGATTTCTTTATCAATATTCACTCACTGTTTCACCAAGAAGATGGGCAATGTACTTTTGCCAAAATGATTCAGGACTTCAGGATCACAAATCCTATTCCTTAGCCTCCCAGAAAAAAAGTAGTATTTCTGAGGCATGTGGACCCTCTTCCAGGACTCGTGGGTTTGT
>NC_091492.1:13544349-13589349 GCF_947461875.1 Haliaeetus albicilla
AATTTCTTTACTGGTTTGTAATAAGCCAGCAAACTAACACTTTATTTTTATATTAATTTGGCCTCAGAAGTAGAGTATACTGGAGCATGACAAGAACAACAAAAATAAACTGGCATATACTTAATAACTGTAACAGTGAATTGCCTCCAATACTAAAATATTTATCGAAACTGGGGGAAAAAAAACTAAAAAGAATTACCCTCAACAGCCTGCTACCAGCTCTTTAACAGTGGGCAATGTAATGCCTTAAGGTACCTCAAACTGTCTTTCATTTTCTAGACTTAATGGCTGATTGCAGAAATCAATGTTGCCATTAGTAACAGAGTATTTGTTATGGCATGATTTCCTCTGTTGTTAGGCTTGCAGAATGATTACAGTATTAGTGAGGTGCTTTCTTTATAAAGGGCTGAAGATATAACTTTCAATTTACTATCCATTAGTAAGTGACTTTGGAAATATACATGAGGCCAGAAATCTTACCTGTTATTACTTGGAGATTTTATTTCAGCAGTCATAGGCTAGTAACTTTAAAAATTGTACCAGGAAGCTCAATATTTTATAGACATCTCCAATGAAATATTATCTGCTTTGCTATTTTATACACAGCAAGTTAACATGACATACAATGCAATTAAAATGTTGCAGTCCAATTTCTATTTTTCTTGTACTTTCAAATAAATGTGAATTAAGCAGAAGGCTTCATATATGTTAAAATGTGCACATAAGTTAAAAGATTGTCAAAAAGTTACTAATTTGTATTTTTTAATCTCTTTTTAATCAGTCCAGTGGCCAGGTACAAGTACATATCTCAGCTAAGTAATTGATACAGTTGTGGGAATAAGGGTAATCAGAGAGGTTAGCCAACACGCTGTTTATTAATCCTATTTCTTTGAACTATAGCTCAAAGAAGGCATCTTTCCTCACCCTTTTGCATGGAGGACACGGAAAGATCTGCAAGAGAGACACCATGAACAGAAGAGGAGGGAAAAAAAAAAAAAAAAAAAAAAACCAAAAACCAAACCACCTTCCAAAACCTGGAGGAAGAGGCCCTGGAAGCGACACTGCCATTGGTGACTGTACCGACCCTGCACACTGCTGCCGGTGGGGTGGCGGAGGTGACAGCTGAAAGGCTAGGAAACCTGCCCTTGGAGGGGAGAAAAGGGTGAGCTGAGAATTAACCTCAAAGGCATTGCGGGAACCCAAACACAGATGTTCTGGCATATAACACCACGTCCCTGTGGACTGCTAGGAAACGACCTAACAAGAGAATGCATAAACTACTTCGCTGCTGTGATTTCAAATACAGTTAGGAAGCTTTCAGTGCAGAGAGGGAAGGAGAAGTTATCATACCTGAAGAGGAGGGTGAGGAAGGATGTGGGCTGTCCTCCTGGGCACTCCCCGTCTGCGAGAGACCCCCACCTACTCCACTTTCTTCAGTAATGTTAGAGGACCCTGGTGTTGTCGACCTGCTGACAGACTGAGACTCTTGATCACTTCCAGACCCACGTCGTTCATCAAGACTACCTTGAATTATTTCATCTTCTCCTTTCCTGTCTCTTTTGTGGACCCTGGAGTGAACGACCACTTGGTGGTACGTTCTAAAAACCCTTCCGCAGTCTGGGCATTCAGTTGGCTTTTCTTTTACGTTTCCATGACTTTGTAAGTTGTAATCGAGTCCCTGGTTCATACCATGTGACAAAAAATCTCTACTGCCTTCTAAAGGGTCTAGTTTGTTTGGCAAGTCTCTCTGATTGCCCATTTTAGTGCTGTGAACCAAATCAGCAGGCATTTTCTGCTTAGAGCCATCTGCTCCTACTAACACATACTCCCGCTTCTCCTTATCAAACATAACTCCAGCATTTGCCAAAGTGTCTTCATGGCTGCGCTGTATCTGCTGCTCTTTAGACAAAAAGCCATGTTCCATGGCCATTCCCCTTGCCATAAGCTGCCAGGCCTGATAGCTGTTTACTGGATCCATCTCTGCCGCTTTGGCAGCAGCTTGTAACCTTTCTATACAGCTGGATTTCAGAGGAGGCACCAGATTGAGACAGCCCAATAAAGAATGTTTATCCCCTTCAGCAATACTGTGGCCAATGCCAGAAATGGGTGAAAGAAGCTTCCCCAAGACTTCTTTCTCTTTCATGGGCATCTCTCCTTTGTTATAGATTTGATTTTGTTCACTTAAACTCGCTTTGTCGGGAGGAAGAAACCCACTCTGCAAACAGGATAGATATCTTGAATATAAGTTTGCATGAGCTTCCTGGGACATGCTGCCGATGGAGACAGGTACTTCGGGATCATTAGGAGATTTGTTCTTTACAGATAACTTATTCAGGTGAACTTTCATGTGATTTTTAAGAAACCAAGGTTCTTTGAATCGCCTCCCACAGATCTGACAGCAGTGTTCAAAGGAATCCTTGTGCTTTCTCATGTGGCCTTTTAGGAACCAGGCTTGGCTAAAGACTTGGCCACAGACCTCGCATCGGAACTCATTGGTGGATTGCTCCCCATTCCCGTTGGAGCCCTGGCCTTGTGCTGACTCTGCAGTTATATGAGCCTTCTCCACATGGCTAATCAGCTCCTCCTCCTGCGAGGCGGCAAAGTCACACAGGGTGCACTTGTAAGGCTTGTGCAGGATCCTTATGTGCCTGTCCAGCTCTTCTCGCTTCTTAAACTTGCCTTTGCAAAATGTGCATCTGAACCCAGCTGTCTGAGCAACAACTTCTTCCTGGACACTGACTGGCTTTGGAGAGGGAACAGGGTTTGAAATATCAGGTGTGCTGTGATTAGCTGGCAGAGACAAGTTACAGTTTGCAAGAGGCATTGGCTGGGTGTGCTGCTGTGCTTTCACATCAGGTCGTGGCTGCAAGAGGCTGCTCTTCATCTGTTTGTCCCGAAGAATTGCTCTCTCCTCCAGCTCATGTAAAAGTCTGTTTTCTTCTCGGACTCTTCCACGACCTTTGCCAAGGTTTCCAAGCTTATGAGTACGCAGGTGTATCTTCAGGTTGCCTTTTTGAGCTGCTCTGTGGTCACAGTATGGACACTTAAATGGTTTCTCTCCAGTATGAGTTCGCATGTGTAGTGACAGGATGCTGTTAAATCGAAAGCGTTTCCCACAGAGGGGACATGGGTACTTTCTGTTTTTCCTGGCATCATCCTCTATATCGCTCATCTGAGACATAATCCCTAGGTTTTGTCCATTCAAGAACTGCTGCAGATCCACACGCCCATTCAAACTGGTGTCAACCTCTCTATTGAGCTGGTTTGCCAATAGTGCCATCTGACTGCTGATGGGCTGGTTTGCGATGGACACGTGGCTTTTGTCTTCTAGCGGCGCTGATGCCTTCTCCTCTGGATTCTGCCTGTTCTGGAGCTCTGGGAAGGCATGGCTGAGCTGGGAAGTGATCTGGTGCAGCTTCTGGCTCATTGAATACTGCCCATTGAGTATGGTGCTGTTGAGATGGGCGTCAGCTTCTGGAACAGCTGAAGAAACACCAAGGCACAAACTAGCTTCCTCCATCTCTGAAAATCAGAAGATATTTTAGATTCAGACTGTGAAAGAGTTACAAGAATTGAATCACTGACGTACAATTTGCATTTTATGTTTTACCTACTCAAAATAATGCAAAGGAATTAGTGTAAAAACAATAAAAAGTGTATTAAATGCCAACTGTGCTACACAATTTTGATCATACGTGTGCTTTCATCATTCTGCATGTTTACCGATAACCATTAATTACTATTTTAAAATATGCTAAAATTTCAAAATCTAATTATTACGGAAGGGGCAAAGGCTTTTACCACCTCCCTTGTCTGTCTTCTTGTGAAATTGCACCTGTTTACATTTCTAAATCTATAGAAAAAGAAATGTTATGCATCTCTCCTATTTCCATTAGAAAAGCCAGGAAAAAAAAAAAAAATAGAAACCCATTTGTAACTTTCAGTTCCATTAACCATATTCAATATATTACACATTCTACAATGAGAAAGATAGTTTTATGATTTGACAAAAAAACGATAGTATGATATTTACTGGTGCACAATAAAACAAGATAATGTTTTGGGAAAAAATAAAGTAAAGGACAAGCTTTAGAACAATAAAAGGGATTTTGCTTTAGTCAACAAAAAGTGCAGTAATATCTCATTAAGCTGATTAGTATGCTGCTTAGAAACAGTACTAGGTGCTGTAACACATGATTATAATCATAAAAATCCTTCAGTGTTTGCAAGTAAGCATTAACGAGGTATATTAAATTTTAAGGAGACTGCGACTAGCAGCTTTGTAAACCTCTGAGATTAAGATTTAACCCTTCTGTTACAAAATATTGTTATTTTGTCATTTTGAAACTGAGCCCATCAAAAGGCACATAAATTATCTTCTGTCAAGTCTTTTAATTCATCATTGAGAACCTTCAGATTTCAGTTCTTAGGAAAACTTGCCAGATTATAGAAAGAATATCTCTGTCCTTCAATGGATAAGACATGTGATTTAAGGCACTTTGATTTGTTTTAAAGAGCTCTCTTATGGAACTAGATAAAACCAATTAAAATCTGGGGAAGGTGTTGTGGAAAGCCTCAACAAGTTTAAGAATTTTAATAACTTTCCTAATACACCGTGATGACTACAAATTGTACCTACACTATGTATATTACAGAAAATTAGAATTCAAATCTGTTTGTTAAACACAAGTGCTCTGTTCTGGTCTGCATAATTGTCCACAATAATCTTCGATCCTTGCCATTTATCTACTCTATTCAGAAATAATGTATCTATAAAATTCTATTTAAAATATAAAGTTTTACATTAATAACTCTCGAACTATATGATGGTATAAGGTTATACTAGAACATAATTAAGATCTGTGTTGCTCAGTGGAGTGATTTGACACTTTATTCACTAATAAAATTATGGAATTCTATACATTATTGAATAATTAATTTGGTCAACTTTCTGTTTGGCGTTAGCCAAAAGCATTTACTCGCTATGCCGTCTACAAAGGCTACAGGCACACTGCAGGTGGACATTATTCCTCACGTGGCTTCATAGTGACCACTTGCTAGACAATTTGAGGCCCAAATCTGGCACATATTTAAAATGCACGTAATTGCACGCATGGGAGTAGTCCAATAGGCTTCAAAGAGTGACTCTTGAAAGCAAAGTTCCACACACGCTTAAGTATTTGAAGGATCAGGGCCTAAAAAAAAACCATGGGTGGTCTCCAAGAGGAGACCTATTTGGTCCTCCACAGGATGATTGAAGTTGTGATACAATGCAGATCTTGTAAGAAGTAAAGGAAGAAGTACATATTCACGTGTATTAAAGGTGAACATGAGCTACAAAATTTTGCTTAGATGTTAAGCACATCTTTTTCAAAGTTTAACAGTGCTTAGATTCAGGTTTCATGTTGGGGACCCATTACTTACATACTGTCAATGTTATTATTTAGAAAAATGCTAATGAGATCAAGTATATAAAAGGAAAAGCCTTATACCTATAAGCTATAGGACTACACTTAAGTTTAACTTGCAGTGTCTGATTTCCAAAGGTAGGGGAACATAGTCAAGCCAGGTGTTCACCCAAGGCCATGTAGTAAACAAATAAAATTCTTGGTTTCCATGCAAGTTTTCTGTGCAGCAGATAACAATCATTCAAAATGTGGGTACATACAAACACTTTTTTTTTTAATTTTTGAAAGTTTGCTTAAGTTTTCAAACAAACCAAATTTCATGTTCAAAAGGATTAGCTAAAAGCTAAACATCTGAGAGTTGTAGTGCTTAGGCCTGCCATTGCCTGAAGTTGACTGAGATTTTGAATGTCTGCCTATGCACTTCCTAAAAAAAAAAAAAAAAAAAAAATACACCACCCCCCCCCAAAAAAAAAAAAAACCAACACAAGAAACCCCCCCAAACCAGAATTTATTTTCTGTCTGGATTCCACATACCACAGGTGTTGTTTCTCCTCGCCATGCTTAAACAAGGCATGTTTGCAAACAAGAACATAAAAATTCAAGAAATGCATTGCATGTACAGACACATACATATATTGAAGAAGGTTTAGAAAAGTCTTTGTGAATTGTCATTATTCTATCACAGCTTGAAAAATGCAGTCTAAGTTTCATTTATTCAATTGACCTCAATGGGAACTCATGCCTTTACATGCTCCGGAAGGTTTGGGAAGTTGATTTTAGCGTTTTATGCTCTATCAAAGTTTGGAAATGCTGACAGATCCCAGTGGAGTTTATTAATTCTGATGTCTAACCCTAAGCATCAGTTCAAACGTATGGTTATTTGAATTGGCAAGGGGAGAGGGAGTTGTGTTTAAGATTTTAAGTTATTCTGTGGCTTTTTTTCAAAGATAATTTCAATAAAGTAACAACAGCAGTTGTAGTTGGAACATGATAATTTTTTCTTTTTTTTTTTTTTTTTTATTTTCTGTCTCCCATAAACATACAGACACATACAATGTAGAATATAGGACGATTCAAAAAAAAAAAAAAAAATCAAGAGGAAGACCAAACCCATAATTTTTCATTTAAAAACTAATAATTTTGGATCAAGTCTGGGGAGCCAGACCCACAGACATTGATCTTTTGGCATTGGACATCTTATACATTTTTGATTAAATATTCAGAAAGGTCACCAAAGCCTCTGCTTAGTGAGAAATAACCACATCTGAATGCCACATATTCTGATTAGCTGTTCAGTTTCCAGGATCCAGCTACCACCATCTCAAGATGCTACAGTTCTTCACTTAAACTGTATTCCCACCCACACCTGCCACAGCTTCTCGTAGTCCTGTTCCTGCCTCTGAATTGTCTCTTCTTTTTGTCACTCCTACCTGGTTTCATTGCAAAGTATAACCATGGCATTCAAAGTACTGCCATGTGAAATTTCTCCTCCTGCAATTCCTGGTTACTGCATTTAGGAACACAAGGACCCTGCTACTGTTCAGCTCTCACATAAATCAGACTCAATATTCTTCAGCCCATTCGCAGAAAAACGTTCCAAAATCTCATCTTGTATCCACACGCAAGACAGAAATAAAACTCCTCCTCATCCATCATTCCACTATGAATTAGATAACCCAATCTAATTTGCCTAATTTCTCTAAAAAAAATTAGCAATTTCATTCTCTCCCTCTTTATCCATCATTCCTGTCTAGATCTATGACCAGACAGGGTTACACCAGGTGGGGTAAGGGGCTTTCATTCTCCAGTGAGCCTCTTGCTTCAGGCCTTGCAGTTCAAGGTCCCCACCTTGGCGTCACGGTGGTCATTGCACAGCCTGTTCCCGTTGGCTAGGACCTTCTCAGGGTCTGGCTGCTCTCCACAACTCCCAAGAGATGCAGGGGTGCTTCTGCATCACAGACATGCCCACAGCTGTGCAGTCCTCTCCACAGATTTCCCTATAGACACAACCATCCTCCTCACACTGGCCTGAAGTGCAATTTTACTGTATCCATTCTGCCCCAACAACCAAATGCCAAAACCACTAAAAAAAAGCCACCTGAATGGACTTCGTTGAAATTTACCTTTTAACAGATAACCAGTTTATAATT
Organism: Haliaeetus albicilla; assembly: GCF_947461875.1. Taxonomy (NCBI): domain Eukaryota; kingdom Metazoa; phylum Chordata; class Aves; order Accipitriformes; family Accipitridae; genus Haliaeetus; species Haliaeetus albicilla. The sequence continues at coordinate 13,551,908 of NC_091492.1, forward strand.
TCAAGTGTTTTGACAAAATATTTTTCATAACATCTTTCTTCATTATGACCTGCCCTTCTTGCCTCCCCAAACCAAACCAGCATGTATTCAAAAATAAAAAATCTGGAAATGTCAATTTGTAAGTGCTGCTGTGATGCTTCATGGGAGGGAAAATGTCTAGCTTTCAATTTTTAACTATATAGTCTATTACATTATTTTCATGATTCTGATCTCTCTTGTAAGGAAAACACAGAATGTTTTCCCATCACTCACACTGGGAACTCACACAATGTTCTCTGTAGTTAACATATGTTTACAAAATCAACTGCAAATCAAATTTGAGATTGTTAAGAAATTCAAAATATGTTTGTTGAAATTTATGTTGTAAATTTTTGACCTTTAATTATCTCAAATGTTTTGCAAAGACAGCATCCCCCAAGATGTGGCACTGTACAGAGCATGTTGGTATCACGAGTTGTTCGCGGGCTGCCCTTCCTAACCTAAACAAACGCTCAGCTCTTGCCCAAGTGAGCTGCTCCAGCCAGAAAGCTCAATCCTCACCCTGCTACGTATGCACAGGCCAGAAAGCAGGTTGGTTTATACTGCACAGGGCAGGGCAGGAGTGGTCCCTCAGTAAGAAGCAAACCATCAGAGAACAGCCATTTAATGTGTCGGGTGTGCAGCTTCCTATTTCTATGAGGAGGGTACTCAGCTTATGAAATTCACAACTGGGTACATATATTATAAAAATACTCTCTCATCTCCCACATGAAGGTACAGTGAGACATTCACGTCCCTTTGATGATACTAATAGTTATTTTGATTTCACTCACATTTTTGCCCTCAAGACTATTTCCTGTGATATCAATAACGCAAGTTCTGACTTTAGCCATTTCAATTGAACACACAGATTTTATTTAACTATTTGAAATGGATTACTGGAATTTAAAACCAATTATGACACCAGAAATGCCTGTCATCACAACCACATTAATGTAATATGAGAAGCTCAGCTTCCTTTTGCTGGAAACAGAGGAAAAAAAAGATGGCTAATAGAATTAAAAAGTTTAAATATAAATATATGCCTACACACACATGTAAACCTATACAGACATACGCACATCTGTATATATACACATATGTGCATGCACACACCTGTTACCTTTGTAAACAGATGGACCAAATTCAGTTCTTATTTACACCTATTCATTCCTACTGGACACAAACACTAAAGCATTTCCCTTTTCACTGCTGTAGAGAAAACAGTCATTTTAAAAACACTGTTGTGCTGTTATTATAGCTTAGATTAGGTTAGTTAAAAGATTTACAGTTCAGTAAGCAAAGTAATGCTTTACAAGCTCACGTGTTTACACGACAAGCTCACTCTGGCCCTGATCCTCTGAACAGTTAGAGTTACACACACTGTTACTTATGCTTTCAGAATATAGACCTGGTATTTATCTTTCCAGCTAGAAAAATTCACATGTATCTACATTATCTTGTGGTCCACTGACAAATTCTAAATACTCCAATACAGACTGCTTCAGTTCTTAGCAACTCATAAACAGGTATCACTGAGAAACTTCAGAATACATATTGAATTTTTATTAAATATTGTTCTTATTGTTGTAGCTGAAACAGTTTAACTAAGGCTGTTATAAGCATAATACACTCCTGTTAAGAAATACAGAACACCAGACTACTGAACCCTTTCAGGGTCATTAAACAGCTGTAAACATTATTACAAAAATAAACCAGAGATTTCATGCTTACATTTTAGCCCAGAGCTTGGTGTGCTGAGCAAGTACATTTTTTTCATCTCTTACAATCAACTCTGGTGACATTTGGGCATCCAAACAAATTACATCACAAATATTACTGAGGTGGGTAGGATACCGAGCAGTTTATTTGCCAGATGATTAATATATAAACAGTAGGGCAGTATAGATGACCTACTCTTCTTTGACTGATTTGTAGGCAATACTAAGAGACATAGAGGTAAATAATTAAATTTTAACAAAAACGTGTGCATGGAAGTGATGGGGAGAGATCAGCTGTATTTAATGCCACCAGGACAGCATTATCCAATCTGATAAATTGAAATAAACATTAGGCCAGATTCTATTCTCATTACTTATGTAAAATAGAGTAACTGCATAGAGTTCACTGGAGTTTTCCTTTTTTTGTTTGTTTTTGTTTGTTTGTTTGTTTGTTTTTTGTTGTTGTTTTTTTGTTGGTTAAATAGGTGTCCTGCTCCTTGGGGTCTAATGTAATTATATTAGGGAAATACATGGTTTCTGGAGTGGAACAGAATGTCTTTAAAAAAAAAAAAAAAAGTTGGCCCACAGGTAATGAGTCCTATCTATTTGTTATTATTTAAATATTGTTAAGGCCAACTTGGTAATTTGTTATTACTGTTAGTCACTTTACCACATTTAAGTTTCATAGTCACTGCAAAGCATATGTAGTTTCTAACAATTAAAAACTGGGGCAAAGCACCACTCGAACACAGTATGTACAAAGTACTGGGTGATCCTGTGCAGACCAGTTCCCGCAGTCCCAGCCAGGCACCCAGGATCGGGGCTGGAACCTCATGCAGACACCCATCTTCCAGCACCCAGCCGCTGCGAGACCACGCAGGGGGGAGCAGGGAAGGCATCTGACAAAACTATAGCTGCTTTGTAGTGCTGATATTTAAACAAGCTGCTTATTGATTCCAAAACAAAGTACTCCTTTAGTAACAACAGAGCCAACTCATTCCACAACTGTTTTTATGTCTTAAAGAAGGGTTAGTAGAGGGATTTTGAAGTTTCAAAAGTCATTAGTGGACAGAAAATTGTTTGCTGAGGCTGTAGTGCTTTCACTCTGGACTGAGAAAGTAGTTGCTTTCTAAAATACCTGTTACATCTGTAAGGTACTTTCTAGCTAGCACAGCGTTTTGGACTGATAACTGATCAGCAGAAGATAAATCACCAGAACAGTCTTTGGTTGGTAGCACCCATGGAGTGGAGGGCTGTGAACTGTTTTGTGATCACAATCTAGGAAGACGAGCAGAGAGGAGAGGAGAGGTCATTTATAAATCTCACTCACAGATTAGAATAGAAAGATTAGAAGAATGCAGACAAGCTGTTTGATTTATTGCTACTTTGCATGTGACTTTGCAAAATCTGTTTTCCTTCTTATTTATTCTATTTCACTTGCATATACTTAAGAAGTCAGATCCAAAGAAGAGAAAGATAAATAATTGGTACTGAAAGTACAGTAGATTAAAAAAAAAAAAAAAATCCTGCTTTTTTTCTAGGCACTGGTTGCATCTGGGATCATTATTTTTTAGCTTATAAGCATTGATTCTCATTTTACTGGGTTTTTTTTTCCCCTAGTGTTCTCCTGATGACAAAAGTAAAGATAAGAGTGATATGAAAATTCAAATGGGAGCCTGATTTGTGGAATGCTTTGTTAAACTAAAGCTTCTGATACTTTAGAAACAGCATTTTTAAAAGTAAATTTGTTATTTTCATGTAATTTGGAATGTATACAACTGATTAAACTCTCTGCAATTTGACCAATCTCCTGCAGCTCCTATCTGATCAGTCACTTCAATTAATCTAACTAGCATCCATGTCAGATTGAAGAAACCTTAAAATTAAGCTTTTAACAATCCATGTTAGTATCACCCAGTACAAATAAAATAATAAAATGCCTGGAAGACTTTGCAAAGCATATTTATGATTTCATTTTTTGTCATTTTTACAGCATGAAATGGGCTCTGAATCTTCTCTTCTTATCCGAGGACAGACACTGTACCGCTCTGGAAGTCTGTAATACTCTAACTCATTATATAATATTAAAATATACATAATGTTGACCCTATTAATCCCACATTCCTCACACAGGCAAGTTCCAAATAAAAGGCAGTGCATTTCAGCTGGGTGAGGACAGGATGATCAGGCCCCCTTAACAATTACAAAGAGATCAAAAAAAAGAGTTAAGACCACAGAACTCAAATCACAGTTTGAAACAATTTAAATCCAAAACTGTAATGCTGGGTTGATGATTTTATTTTCATTTCACAAAAGCTTAGACTTAGATTTTGTGCACAACTAAATATAATGTCAAATGCACATATGTCCCAAAGATCCAAGTATGATTGATTGTGAAATCCTCATATGCGATAGACCAGCAAGATTTTGTTCACAAGGGCACCTGTCAGAAGCATAAGCTTGGATACAAATCATCAAATAAGTATGTAAAATCATTACTAAAATCCAGGCATGCAATCAGATAGTCAGTTGTCTGAAACTGTTGGACTGTAGCCAGCACAGTGGCTCAACAGACAAATGCTTTGCTCTTTGCAGATCCTCTGGGCCCTAGTTCAGTTCCTCCTGCTACTGGTTGGGTCAACTGTCTGTACCTAGCGTTGACTTTCCTGGCACTTAATGCTAGGAGTAAAGAAAAAAAACCCGAGTCCATAAGTTCCCTTTGACCTGAGCCACAGAAACATCTGCTGGTTGAGTCACAAACTGCTTGTTGGCCAAGTTTAACAGTAACTGATCCTGTTGCGGATCAGCTCTCTCAGCAGTAGGTGTCACTGCAATAAATAGATGGATTTCAAGGGACAAAGACACACATTCCCAATGAAAATGCATAAACAGAACATCCCTGAATAAAGAAGTATATGGTCCAATTAGACTTTTTCTTTAACTTTATGCAATATGCTGGAAATCTGGTTTGGGGAGAAATGAAATTGCACAAGTGGGATTGCCAACAAAAACAACAAAGTAATTCTGTCCTTTAGTCCTATGTCACAGAGATCCTTTAATTCACATTAATCACCCCCCTGCAATCCCAGGTCTATTAGGTAAAGACTGTTACAGTTAAACCTTTTAAAAAAAAGCTCTCTAACAAATTAAGTAATTTTCTCTAGTGGAACAAAAGGCCTAGTTATATGGAAAGACACTGCACACTCAACTCTAGTTTTAGGACTTAACAAAGACCACAAGGTTAGCCTCTTTTCTGTCAAATTAGAGAGTCCATACCCAAGCCTATCTGCACACAGAACAAGGAAAAAGGGAATACTTATAACAGCTGGGGGGGGGGGGGAATATCTCAAGTATAGATTTAATTAATAGAGTGCATATTTTGAAAAAGCGGTAACCAATTTATATTTGAAACAGAAATATGTGGTATGCCAAATAATATCACAGAGATGTCAGCCAAGTCTACACCATATTTGGTTTCATTATCACAAAATGGTTTGTAGGAAAATTAAGGATGCTCTAAATCGCATACTATTGAGTTAGACAGTAGACAAAACAATGCATCGCTAAACATATGGGCTACCTGTGATGACATCAACACAGAAACTATGTGCCCAAGTAAATGTTTTAATGTTGGTCAAAAGGAAAAAGAAAGATTAATACATTAAACCTTGCATAACCTGTTGCACATGAAAGAGAGCATATGTGACAGTATATACTCTCAAAGTACATATATACTACAACTGCATTTATTTTACTTCTAATGACATTGAACTGGGAACAAAGGAGAGGAAAGAATATAGAGATAATGAAAAGATAAATTACACCATTCTTCAAGGTCAGTATATTTAAGATAAACCAACATAAAAAAAGTCCCCACACACATGAAAAGCATAAAGGGCCACACTACATACCTGGGAAGAGTTAAGCTCCTCCTTTTGCCCCAGCATGCTGCTGAAATGTCCCCAGCAGTAATTCCCACCAGTTCATACCCCATACAGAATACCTGTAAAGTTCCCCAGCATTGTGGGTCATCAAAGCATACTGTGGTCAACACAATGAGAAAGAAGAGGAAGACATTTTCTGCATGTTTCTTTGCTGGGCACAGAAATTGCCAACATCTTAATATAATGTAAATGCAAACAGTTAGAAACTCCAAAGCAACTTGCCCAATTTCAGTGCACCCAAACAGATTCCAAGGCTGGAAAGGGACCGATTTTTTCAGAATTTCAGCACTGTAGAAATGAGTATCCCTAACTGATCATTTCCACATCTCATTTAGGAAAAAGCTCGCCATGTATCTTGACTTAAATAGATGGCTTATCCTCTGTAAAGAAGCCAGGGACAGAGTCCAGAACTCTTGACTCCCATTGCTTAGTCCAGTATGCCAGATAGCTTTCTTCTGTCAAACATAATTGACTGCTGAAAAGACTGGACTTTTTAATTCATGACAGACCTGTCAGCATAAAATTTTTTGGTTAAAATACTATGGAGAGTTATTTTGGTTTTTAATAACTGAGATTCTTGGCTGTTAAGCCCTTCTACCTCCAATTTCTGTCTTCTCTCCTTTCTTCCCTCAACCCAACTGATTTATTTTTCCTCTCCCTATAACACATGGGCTTGGTGGCAAACAGAAAAGCCATAATTTAGAGGGTCATAGTGATTCTTAGATACAAGTGGCTTCAATGAGTTATTTTTAATACTAATTTCCAGGAAAAGGATAATGTTGAGAAAGACTCAGTTTCAGTGGAATTAGACAGAGTAAAAGACACAGCTGAAACAGGCAGGGATGCTGGGAGGCAGGTGGATGCGGGAAAAATAGAGCAAACATTGCTCAGAATGCTCCTTGTGTTTGTGGTCTCCAAAAAAGTAGAAAGAGCAAAATCCTTGCAGAATTAAGTGGGAAGAGACAGATGAGGAAACACAACACAAACTTAGACTAAGGATAGAAAAAATATACTTAATTATCACTCAAGAAAAATGAAACGCTAAAAGACACAAATCTCCTTTATCCTTTGGTGTTCTGGTCTGTGCACACTTCTACTGATATGATATATTACTGCTGTTGTCATTTAACTTTATTAATTGATCACTGTCACGAACACAAGAGCAGAGCCAGTAACTCTAGAAGCCACCTCGTACCTCCTATGATGCTTTCACACTGAGATAAGTGGTTTAGACTTAAAAGGGTGTGGTTAGCAGTCGCTGTGCACAGCTAAGACACCGACAGCTTGATTTTGCAATGGCTATAACTGTATCTACCCCAAGGTCAGAAAATATTCAGAAAACATGCTCTTTTTCACACTGTCATTTTAGAGAAGCAAAAAAATACATCTGCAATACTGCTAATCACACTGTTCTTTCAGATGGCTTCTTGAGCTGGAAGACAACCCAAACAGGAATGTCTATACTGAAAGTAACTGACTTAAGAGTACTTCCCTGTATTTCCCCAGCTGCTTAATAAATTATCTCTACCTGTCTGAGTGAGATTGTTTTGCCTCACAATAACCCTGCCTTTTCCTCTGAATGATGGTGCAAAACAGTCATAACAGTTCTGCAATTAAGCCAAGGAAATAACAATGATGTCACACAAGTGACCATAAAAAAGGGTCACATCTTTGCAGTACTCTTGAATGCAGTGAGGTGCAACCTGTGAAGTAAACAGAGAATCTCCTCCTACCATTGCGCTGCATGATCAAGTATAGGAAAGGGAATGGCTATGTAGTGCATATATTGAAGGAAGCATAGATGCAAGCACTGATTATGGTAAAACAGTACGTATGTTTAAATGCAATGGCAGCATGACCTTCAGGATCCCAACAAGCTGAGCACCGATTGCTGTTCGGGCACCCCTGTTTTATCTGGGCACAATACCTTTGATCATTAATAAAAAGGGCACTGAGAACTTGGCAGACACATAGCAGATAGATGAATGCAGGGGATGACGAATGCTATGAAAATACAATAATATATTTCAAATCTATCTGCAGGATAAAAATCCTTTAAATAATTTTGATGTTAATTGCAACATTCTGGGCCCTTGGCTGAAAAGACAACCTATCGTGGTTGATAGGTGAGCGGCAACAAAGCTGACAGAGAAAGTCTGATAAACGCAATCACAGGATGACAGACCCTGGCAAGTTCAATTACAGTTGCAAAGTCAGTTGGGAGATGGACTCAGCTAACTGTAATATATCCTTAACAGCCAGCTCCAGCCACGTACAGGTCTGACCAAGCTCCTTCGAGTGACTGACAGGATCCCTGGAGGCTTCAGTCCCATGGCAGGCTGAGAGCAGCTGAGAGTTGTTATCAGAAGGACCAGGGACTAACAGGGAGTGCTTTACTGCAAGAGTTTTCGATACAATGTGCAAATAAACATGCCTAACTCTCAGTGAAACTATTTCAAGTCTCTTGAAGAGTCTGTGCAAATGAGCAGTTTGTGTTCACTTTCTCCAGCTCATGTAAAACTTCACTCCATGTTAATTTACATTGCTGCAAACCTGTGTGAATCTAGGTACTTTCAGCAAAATACAAAGCCAGACAAAAGGAGGGCGAAAGACTTGGTAGTTCAGTTTCAAGCACCCAGCCATGGGAGGCAGTGAGTGGGTTCCCACTACTTGCAATAGGACATCAAAGTGCTCCTTGTTGTACAGGACTGAACACCAAAAGCCCCAAAGCTGAGAGCCTTCAGGAGTTCCAACACGAAACCTCTGTATTGCTTCAGTCGCCCAAGCAGAAACTCATTTTTCTGTTGTCCTGATTTCCGGCACCTTGTACCTACACTTAAAGAGATTGTTATATCTCTCTTTCTAATTAAAAGGATTTTCATCTCCTTCACTTTCTACTTTTGAATGGATCAGCTATTCCTATTTAATGTGAGAAAGCAAGAAGGGGATCTGTATAGCAAATTGTGGGTTCTCATACTTCAGTGCAAAACTATCTAAGAATTTAAATCATATTTAATCAAAGTATCAGGCTTCCTTGTAGTTTCCTTTTCTTTTTTTTTTTTATAAAGTCACAAAAAAAGAAGTCCTTTCTCAATTTTTCGTTGTTGACTTTTATTTTCCTAGTGACTTTTTTTACAAAAAAAAAAAATCACTATGTTTCTAAAGGACTTCTTTGTTCTCTTTCTGGATTTCCCAAACATGTTGTAAAATGACAATGGTATAAAAATTATACTGTAAAAAATGTAAGTACTGTGAATGAGCAGAGTTATTCATTTATATTCCTAGCTTATGAAATGCCCGTATCATGTACCTTTTATCCAACAGCAGACTCTTTTAGCTTCAATCACAAGAGCTAACAATATGTTATTGATATGATTTCAGGAAACTGTCAGCAGGCAGCTTAACTTTCAGCTCCTCAGCTATGGTGAGCGTATGCACAAAATGTACCTGTACCTCTCCCGCATGAAAGCTGGCAGTGATGTGCACATTCCTGTCAGCTGTCACAGCAGAATAAAGAGAAGTGTAAACAGGTCTTCTTCACTAAATGCAGCCTCATACTCCTTACACAGCGAAAAACTGCTACTGGTTTCACTGGGAATTTTAACCGGCATCAGAAACACGTGTCAGAGCACTGAGGTGCAGCTGATTGCTCCCTGCAAGAAGCTGGAGTAAGGAGAAGCTGGAGTAAGGAGCAGCTGGGCAGGTAACCAAAGGCACTGCTGTGGGCCCTCATCCTTCTCACCCCATGCTCACCTCCTCCCCAGCAGTAAGCCCTCCTCCAGCAGCTGTCCTGTCACACTGCTGCGAATGAGCTTCCAGCTTCCACCTATGCCCTCCAATTATATTAAACGCAAAATCAATAGGCAGACTACTGAACAGGGAGGCTAACCGCACCACCGCCCTGCCGAGAAACAGAGTGGGTTAAATGATGCCTGAAGTTTGGTACACCCCAAGCCAGGTCTCCAGAACCAGTAGGAGCCTGACTCCTATCAAGTGGGGCGAACAACAGGGCTTCCAATGCACTTGTGCATGTGGCCCTTTGCGGTCGCTTAGGAGAATGGGTGCAATCAAAATGAGGGACGAGTCTCTTCTGTAAAGATAAAAACTTCTTCATTTTCAACCACTTCTGCTTGAAGGAAAAATAAAGTTAACACATACACAAGTCCCGCATTTTCAAGTTTTATATTTATGTGCTATTACATTTTCAAGAGTTGAAGAATAATCACAAATGTCAGAAGCCAGAAGAGGTAAGCTAAAAGTGCATCTCTCCCCACCCTAGGAAACCAGTGTTTATTAAAACTAGTTTTCATATTAGTTTACAAGTTTTAATAATAAAAGACTGTGTTGTACTATTAGATGTTGGTCTTTTTTTTTTTGTCTGACGAAGAGAAATAACAGGTTGCTGCAGGAGTTAGCACAGTTTTGGTGGGGTTTTTTTCCTCCAAATGATCAGAGAAAGTACTGTACTTTAAGGATGTGCCTCACTTGCTCTTAAAAGGGTAAAACAAAATATTCTTCTAGATATTCTAAGCCTGCCATATAAGTATTATGCTGTTACAGATTTCAAAAGGTTAGCTTCAATGAACCTGACATCAGTATAACCCAAAATAACCCATTCAAGAGAAAAGTAAGAAATAATTGCTGTTTTCTCTTTTTTTTTTCCTCAGCTATATTGCTATAATGATTTTGCATAACAGATTGAACAAAGTGCTGTTGTGACAGGTGGTAGAATTCAGCTAGTAAGCACAGAGACAGGGTTCAATTTAGTTTGTGAATCCTTTAATTGTTGTGCAGCTAATTAAAGAAGGTTCTTTACACTCGCAAGTGTTTACCGTTGCTAGTATGCATACATGAAAAATTAAATTGTGCCTTCAAGGGCTGAGAACTATAGAAAAATCATAGCTGATTCTGCAACATGCTTACCAGCTCAAAATAGCTGCTTTTCACAATTGGAATTTGTAAAACTTTTTGCTAAGCAAATATAGAGCTAATTAGAAGTGTTCGTTGGACCAATTAACATTTAAATAAATAAGCCATATTGCACATTTCACAGTCTTTATTTAATGATGCTTCTTAACTCTTTGGAAAGATTCCTTTAAGTACAAATAAGTTGTCATAAAAATGAAAGACAAAAATAACACCATAACAGTATATTCTATGCTTTTTTCTTTTTGCCTTGAAGTCTTTTCTAAAACTCTATACCTGTTACTGGGGAAGGGGGGGGGATACACAAATCTGGTTCCTTCTTTCATCTTGTCAAGTTACCTTTCCACCCTTTTGAATACAAACAGAAAAACATATTTGATTACTATTTAAAGTGTTATGATAGCTCTGTTTGTTTTGCCCCATGGAACAGAATCTGTTTTAGAAAAAAATCTTACTTTTATCTCATAAAATGGCCATTCCAGCCAAAAAGAAGGGTGTTCTCAGAAGAGATTGCTCTTAGAGCAACAAAAGCAGCAGTTTGAAAGTTGCATATACAAACAGTGAAGTGAAAGGGGAAAAAAAAAAATAATAAAAAAAAAAATCTGTTTTTCACGCCTACTGTTAGCATTCCCATACCAAAACCAGTGTTGTTATTATACCTAACCCCAGGGCCGCAATTGCCTGGCTCTTTGGGGTCAAGTGATATTTTGCTTTCAAAACAACTGTCTTTTAATTTAACAATCCCTTTCAATCAATAAGACCCTTCAGTCTGCGTTGAACATACATTTTCTCTCTCTCTTTCAACCTCCAAACCTCTACCTAACACAAAGGTTACATTAAAAACAGGGGGAAGGTTTCTTGCTACTTTTTTCCAAGACGCATTACACTACCTTGTAATCACACTAAGAGCTAACATGGAAGGACTCATTGTTGACCTTGGCTTTCAGCACAGAAAACCAAATTAACAAGGACCAATTAACATTTAAATAAATAAGGAAGATTAACAAAGAATACTCTGCATACCAAGAGGGTAAAATAAACTAAAGGAAAGAGTACAGTATCTCCCTCAATCAGCATGAATGAAATTCTCTGGGAAGGACACAAGCCCGTTGGTGCATGGAAGCACAGACTGCTCTTTCCTGTACTGGCAAGGCCTGCTGAGCACCAAAGGGGATGCAGCCACGTGTGAAAGCAGGCAATGCTCTTGCTCTGGCAAACCCTTGGAAAAACGTGCAGAGACCCCACAGTCCTGCATGATGTACTTACAGAAGGAAAGGTGCTGCACGTATTTCTGGCCTCCGCTCTGCCCCTTCCACGTGAGGCCGTTGGTGTTTGTGATTGCCTACGTCTGACTGCTGCACACCAAGAAGCATGTGGCTTTGAGCTCACCGTGATAAGCAGCAGGCCAAGACTAGACACCTCTTGCACAGATTGTCAGAGCATTCTACTTCTGATTAAATTTTTAGTGGGAAAGGTATGTTTGGGGTTTTTTTTAGATGCAGTAAATTCTGGTTAAAGTCAAAGAGAAGAAAAAGTGGCCAAAGAACATCCAACAGCCCAAGAGGACAGTATTGGGGAGGTCTCTGGAGACTGGCAAATTAGTGTTTTAAACTGTCTGTTCCATTACATTCAACTTGGAGACTCCAACCTGAATTTTAGTGCTAACTAGGTAGTTGGTCTGACCACCAAGCTACAAAATATACTGGTATGAAGTTCTCGAAACTGTCATGGTTCAGGGAAACCACATCTCTACCCAACTTTAATTTCATATACTACTCAGACCTTTTTTTTGCAGGGAGCGGGGAGCACACAGGTACCTGAAGCTGTAGCCTGGAGGTAGTTGTAGGGACTCTGTGCTATACAATCAGATGATGCTACACCAGGCAGGATGAAGGTAAAGGGTTCAACGACCTCTCATCTTCCCTACCTCTCACTCTTCCCTCAGGTAAATCTCCGAAGAGGACTTTCAGTTGGCAAAGTTTCTCCACCATTCTTAGACATCATTATCCCAATAGAACAATTAAATCCCTCACTTACTAATCATCTACAAAGCCTATCTTTTAAAAGGAAACTCCTCCTACACAAAGGTTATGAATAATTCTCAGAAGGTTACAACATGATCTATCATTTTAAGTATTTGGATCTCGAGTACTGGTTCAGGCCTCTAACTGACAGCCACCTTTATGAATAGTTAAGAGTTCACAGAGATGATTATCATGTACTATTTAAATATGTATAAAGGACAAAGATAATAACAATACTTTGCACTTTAATAGAAGCTTCTGTCTGAAATTCTCAAAGGAGAGCCAAAGTCCTCACAAATGCACGCTCACAGCTCCTCTGACCTGCACAGTTGGTCACTGTTATTATTCTCAGGAATCTGGTAGGCTGTTATTGTTAGATTTCTCAAAAATTATAATGTCTGGCTTAATTTATAGAGCAACTGAAGCTTTACCAAATGGGTAACCCAAAGTGAATCACCATTGTAGGAATGTTGACCAGCACCTTGTGCTGAGGCAGAAAGCAGCATGGGACGCTGCAAGGCGCTCTGCAGATCCTCAACCCCCGTTCTGGTCGAGGAGAATAATCCTCCTCATTCCCAGGCTGAGACACAACTGAGTGATCAGCACACTGTCCAGCTGGGAGAAAAGCATTTCCTGCTACTGTTCAGGAATAAGCCTTTCTGTAGCCTCAAAAATAATTTTAGGTGGGTTTTTTTTCCCAGTACTGAAAAAAAAAACCAAAAGTGGACTCTCACTTGAGAGCCATACTTTCTGGCATGAAGAACATTTTTCTGCACTTTGTTAGAATTACAGCAGTTTTGTATTTAAAAAAAAAAAAAAGAAAGAAAGAAAAAATAAAAGTTTTAAGTAATCTATTTCTAAATGCCCTACTTTGATGAAGTTAAAGTCTCCTGTCTTCTGAGCAAGAGGCTGGAAGAAAGTGACTCTCTCTACTATCCTATAAAATACAGAATTTTAGACACATGAAGATTTGCTCATACTCAATTGTACCTTTCACAGAAAATATGAACAGAGCCAATCATTTCAAACAGGAATGTAAAACAATAGGGACCCCAAATATCAGCACCAATTGAATGCAATTACAAAGATTGAAATGCTGCTAAAAAGTTGGTTGGGTTTGAAAACTGGACCTGGGCAATTTGCACTTATGCAAATGGCATTTGTACAGCAGTGAAACCAAAGGTCCTCCTATCCTTAAGGCCATATTTACAGAAGGGTCAACTGATCTTGAATAATTCTGCCAGTGTATTAAGAAAACATGTTTTACTTCCAACATTACTAATGTGTCTTTTATTATACACTTCATTTCTTAAACAAGTAAATTTCTTCACCAAGAATAAAAAACAAATGCAAAGAAAAAAAATCACATCCCAAAATACAAAAGTTTTCATGCTTCCTTTTACAATACCAATTTTGCTTCAACATCTTTAAAAAATTCTCATGAGTGTGAGAGAATCACAGATGACTTTCAGTTCTCTTGCAAAACTTTTAACAAATGGAACAGTTCAAGATTTTGGAAGAGAGAGAGAAATGGGGAAAATCTATTTTAATGTGATTGTTTTTACATATCTGAACTAACTGGGAATGAGCTGGTATCATGAAATCCACCCTGAACAGACAACTTGTCTTGAGACAAAATGCAATGTTGTAGGGAACTGGACTGGCTTTGTCCACTGGACACTTTGTCCTGTAAGATTGCCTGTATTGCCCCCCCTCTTCCATCTCTAAAAAACAGCTTATCATAATTTCCCTACCAGCATTGTAGTCAGTCTCAACCTTTTTCTTTTTTTTTCTTTTTTTAATTTTAACTCAATTCTTTAAATCAGAATTATGAAGTTACTGAAATAACATCCCAAGCCTCTGGCTGCACTACCGCTAGCACAATGGAGCTCTGATCTCATTCGAGGTCCTATAGCTAATAACAAACAGCAAGTGACTGAATTCCCTCATCTCAAATATAAACATCTAAAGTCAAGTTAAATTCAGCGTAACATTCACAGATACAGAAGATCAAAAAATTGGTTCGCAACAACTTATCACAGAGTAACATGTTAGCACAAGTTAACTGATTCACAGTAATTTTTAGTGTACATGCTCATCGCAAATGTGATGTAAAAGTACAGCTTTCAGTGAAAGACATATTTCACTGGTTTCATTAGGGCTAAACTAATACATTGTTTCTCGCGTGCTGTGAGGCAGGACTACTACAGAGACAGATACAGCAGCTGACAACTGGTAATCTGGGTGTGGGATCAGTATTTATTGCTAGGTTCTGTGCTCTTTTGCCAGGGTTCAGAAAATCAGATATTTCAAACTGCAATTTGTTTTGCCAGATTTTCATTAAAACACCTGTGTTAAATTTTTTATGGAAAGCTACAACACTTTTCTCTAGGGCCTATTTGCCGTGGAAGTCCCACCAAATGTGCAACAGCATATGGGCTGGCAAAAATAAATAATAAAAAAAAAATCACAAAGCGACCAAACTCCATGATAGGCAGAGATACCAAGACTTAAAACAGTGGGAGATACAAATTTTAAAATTATACACAATGGACCCAATCAAAAACCAACTTGGTGACAGTCTTTCCAACAACTTTCATGAATTTAGGTCCAAGCCAATGCTGCACCAGTGACAAACATTTATACCCATATATGGATCTCAGGGTGGAACTTGAATCCATAGATATGTGGAGCTTATTGATGCAAATGACAACTACATACAGAGGACAAGACTTAATTTACCCTTACCCTTTATCTTTCATTGTAGTCTTTAACACAGAACACAAAAATCAAGGTGCATATTTATGGTTAAACCTTTTTTCCCCACAAAATTACTTTCAATAACTGAAAACAATCTGAACTAAAACCAAACAACATTGGACTGTAACGAATGACTGATTTACAAAACATTTTAAAGAAAAAATTCACCCACATGTAATTTCACTGTAAGCCACACACCATTTAACTACAGCAACACACTGTTCTAGAGTTTCTCTTTCTTACTCGAACAGATTGGCAAGGTTTTCACCCTTCCTCTTCTTGCTCAAAAAAATTTCTCTCTAGTACTACTGAGTAGCAATGGACCATGAAGTCGAAATACAGGGAGAATGGGGAGTTCTACCTTACACATTACTGACTGGCTCTGTAAGCTTTCATGAATGAAAATAAAAATAAAAATTCAAATGGAAAAAATATCCCCAGGAGTCTCCAGTTCTTTATGCATTATTTCACTGATAGTGGAATGCTCTTCCACCAGTGGCACTGCCACCATCAACTCAATACATTTTGGGCTACATCAGTGCAATAGAAAGGAGCTGATTAGAGGACACAGTGATACAAGACAGAGAAAAAACAGGAACAAACCAACAATGCACTGGAATGATTCCTAATTGTAATTATTTTCCTAATTTTTTAGAGACTAAAACTAATATTGAAAAATCTTTATCTTTGATTTGCTATATACAGCAAGCTAAGATTGGGTTCAGACTGGTGAATCTGCTTTCTGTTGTAGGTAAGCATGCATCTCATCAAACAGAAGCAGGGAGCAGATACAATGCACCGTGTACACAGGAGGGGACACACACTCAACAGAATCTTTTTCTCTGCAGAGAAAATGCATTGGTTACAAAACATGCATCCACACATACCAGTGAAAAACTGGTATGGCTAATTTTAAGTTTTCCAGCCTTGACGTACTAAACATGCTAAGTACTTTTGTTCAGCTCTAGCCATATCTACTCAAACCACAAACTATATAATAATGTGGAGTAACATACCCACAAAATGAACATAGAACACATTTATTTTGTAACTCAGTCTGCAGTCAGGTCTGTGTGTTCCCTAAATGAAGGAAAAATATATGGGAAGCTTAGATCCAGAAGTCTACAATACAAAAACCAAACCAAAACAAAAACCCTTGGTAAAAATGGTTATAAACAAAACTTACACATTTTTCCATTTTGTCAATTGTTAATTTCATGCAGCAACTACAATGAACACAATCAAAAATAAGTACACATTTTTCCTCAAAAAGTTCCCATAAGAATTCCTATTTATTATCCACTTTTGACACTATCATCGGGCCTTCTACTTATTGTGTAGGATCTTCCATAGCAACCAGTTGACAGTTCCTATGTATCCTGAGTAACATTTTCCCCTCTCGGGGACCATACACCTTTGGGATACCCATGGGGCTCTTTCAAAGGTCAAGAGGTATCAATTCATTTCGAAGACTTCCTACACAGGAAGGAAGATAGTTTAATAAGCATTTACAATGAAAAATTTTTGGAATAACGAAGCAGAATGCATACAATGGCCACATTAATATTGCTACTGCATCATCACTGGATACTCACTGACTGCTACTCTGCAGCTTTGCATGAAATTTAAGAATTTATAAACTTAAGCACAGGCTGAAATACCTTCTTAAATTAAGACTGCAAAACATCAGCACTGCTTGTGAGAGATGTCACTAACCAGAAATGTTGGGGGGGAGGGGGGTTATCATATTTAATGTTTCTATAATGCAGAGCATCAGTGGTCACTGGTATGCTTATAAACCATTAATTGCAACAAGTAAGTTTCACCAGCTAAAGAGGTAATCAAAGTGAATTTTCAATCAGGAAATGCTCTTGAAATCTCAAGCAGATGCAGAGTCACTTTGCAGGTACAGAACAACAGATGAGGAAAATATAACTTGCAAACAAGTACTGCTAGTATTGGCTGGAGCCATTTCTCTGCCAGACTATGATATGGTCTGGCACATGATATGACTTGCACTTTCTGGTTTTATTCTAGTCTTTTTTTTAGGACAGGATCTATCTCACCTATTTGCCGCTGTTCCAGCAGCTCGTCTACCTAAATTAGACACCCGTCTTTAAGGAGAACGAAATCCTCTCAAGATCCTTATGCCTTTTCTGTGAGAAGCAAACACAGATAACCTAACTTTTAGACAGTATTCCCCTACCTTGTGGGGGAAAAATAGCGTTCTAGAATCCAAACTACACTGAGTGTTTCACCAAAGGGCAGCTGGCATTTCCACTGCTTCGCCATGAACGCTTGTTTCAAAATCATGTTTTACAGGAATCAAGACTAAATTGTAACTTACAAGGTTCATTTTGTAAAGACATTAATTAATGGACTGCACATGGAAGTGAGGTGGGGAATATTGTGCATTACTCTGTTGGCAAGTACATCATTTTAGTAGTTAATGTTGACATCATCTTTTTAAAATGCATTAAGCAATATAGACAACATATACTCTGCCATGGAGAGGGAGTCTCTCATATCTGAGTGCTAATACTGCCGTGGGGTCCTCCATTGACCAGTAAGGTCCTAGTCTGTCTTGGTAAGAGGTACACTTAAGGTACAGTTCTGGACTTGAAGACATTTTTGAGAATGTAGCATTTTCAGAGACTGCCAGAGCTGTAGAGATCCAAACTCGGTAACATTTTTAGTGAACCATTCCTTTAAGAACCCCCAATAATGGAGTCATCTCCTTCCTTACAGATTTCAGGTAGAAAAGCAACTCATGGTAAGCTTTCACTTTGATCCCTGTGTTCAGACAGACTCCAGTTCCCTTTCTCTTCCTCCCTCCTTCTCACACCTAACCAATCAAATAACTGTTCTCTCCCATTTCCCAGATAAAGTGCATCCCTCTTTCCATAGGAAATGAAAGATATGAAAAAAGGAGAAGGTACTAGTTTACCTCAGTGATGTAAACACATTAACTTTTTTTATCAGCCTGGCCAGCAGGAACTGAGAAGCTGAGAAATACCAGTTACGCCTTTGAAAAAGAAATTCTGAACATCTCTTTATCATTCTCAGCAAGGTAGTGTCTAAGCACCTTAATTCTAAGGTTCTAGATATGTAGGAAGTTAGTGCCCTTCGTGACTCAAAGCTATAGCATTTTTTTAGCTGTTTATTGACCTGTTTATTATTATCTGTTTATTGAGCTGTTTTCCATGAATCTGTCTAATCCCCTTCTGAGCCTGCTGATGCTGTCTGCCTCTACAAACTCCCTTGGCAGCAAGTTCCAGAAGTTCACTACTCACTGTGCCCTTTTATCTGTTTTAAACTGATCTCCTGCTACTTCCACTACTGTGTGTTCCAGTTATGGTTTTGTGGGATTTGGTGAAAAAAGGGGATGAGGATTGTGGAAATGATTTTGATGGAATTCTGTGTTTGCAGCTATCCAGTTTTTCCCAGTGAAAAGTAAAAGTGTCCAAAAAAAGCTACAACACAACTTAGAATGTAAGATCCCAACATGATAGCATGAGATGTTATGAGTGCCCTCACTAATGTAGATTTGCTAACACAGTCTACTGAATTTTATCTAGTCCTTGATGATGAAAAGACAATCAACTTTACAGTGTCAAAGACCTCTTCCATAAGCTAATAAACAACCCTCGTACGCAGTCCTTCTGAATGAGACCATTTGAGGATTGATAGTTTTGTCACAACTGAAACGGTGCATCTATCGTGACTGATGTTCATTCAGGTACAGAAAAAAACCCAAACATTCTTGCCATTTTGACTAAGAGGAAGAAAGAGAGGAAAATGTCAGAATGAAGCCTTCACTACAGCTCTTTTTCAGAAATACCCGCCCAAATTTGGGTTTGAAGTCTACATAGACCTTCCATCCAAAGCCAGTTTAACTGAAAGCCCAAGGAAAATACTTCCCCATCTGGCAGGAACTGTTGTTCCAAGCTGTGTCCAGATTATACCCTCCACCCTCACCCTCCAAAACCAGAATGACTATAAAAAATAACCATTCTCTTAACTTAGCTCAAAAAAAAAAAAAATCTCCCGACCATGGTTGAAGCCAAATGGCCCTTCAGGCTACTACTGAAGAATCAATTACATTAGCTGTAAGCCTAAGAGAGTCCTGGGGACAATCAGTCAGAGCCATAATAGCTGTGAGGGAATTGTTAAGCAAATTGAGGGATTCTTTAGGTAATTGGGATTGGACAACCAGGTCATACTTAATTTGAAGCATCCATTCCATACAAGTGCTTCAGAGGTATAGTAGGAACTACAGACAGTAAAGTCTAATTGTGCTGCTACTAACCCAGTGCTTTTAAAGGGACACCCCCTCACCCACCGCCCGCCCTCACCCCCATTCTTGTGCAGAATATTTAATAGGATTGTGCTCATTTTCAGCAGAGAATTCAAGCAGCTACTGCAGGGTCAAATCCGGGAGCTGAGAGCCAAGGCTCCACAGCCTTCTGGGAGAACCTGTAGTGCTTATTCACAGTTGGAGCCAGGGACAATAAAAGCTCAGGGTTTCCTACCAAAACTGAGAGGGAGAAAAATGGACAATTCATTGCTTTCTTTAAGACAGTCCGAAGATAGTAAGGAGTTACATTTCTCTCTTTTTATTGTTGACCACGCATTTAGCATGCTAAATGTATGCTTAACTTCCAAATAAACTCTGCAAAAATTCACAACTTCTGCTTCAAGCTCTGAAATGAGGTTTAGGGGGGAACAAACTTTACAGGCAAGAAAATCGTCAGCTCTGGGAGGTCACTCTGAGGGGGCTGTGCAGGGATCTCAGATCAAATTGGGTTTTTCACCACAGTTAAACAGGGAACTATTCCAAAAGCAAAAAGTTCTCAATTTCCTTTGGTCATTGAAACAACTTTCAGAAAAAAAGAGGTATGTCCAAAGTCTATCTTCATGTCCAGTTTGCTTTTGGAGAAACCTGTTGCAAACAGCCACTGCTACTATTTTCTGGCTTCTCCAGAGAGAAGCAAGGCATCTGGGTTGATACAACAGGGACTGCAGTCCCAAGAGAAACTAATTCTGTGTTGGACTGCCCTAAAGTTTCACAAGGTAGACAAAACGAGCCAGCAAACATGGCCCTAAGACACCAAACACCAAAGCTGACAAATCCATCCTCTTGTCTCCCTTTCCTCAGACTCTTTTCTGGAACTAATTTGAGGAAAAACCCTAATTCTGGGTCGCCTGGCAAAGAGTACCTAAAATAATTGCCCAGAATGGAAGATTCTGCTAGTGCCACATTTCTTTGGCAAGGCAAGAGAAAAGCTGGGAAGAGAGGGATAAAGAACAGAACCTGGATGACTGAAGGGTGCCAAAGCAAGAGCTTTGCGCCAGTTGCCATTCTGCTCAAAATCTGCACTGAGAAGCCCAGTGGTCTCTGCTCCCAGCAAGCTGGCCATGGCTTAGAAGAGTTGGCTAGAACAGACCCTGGCAGCACAGCTGATGACAGCAAAAACTCGGAGTAGCAGACGGGCCAATAGCCCATTGGTAGAGGTCAGGAATATCTGGTCATGCACACTTCTGCCATTACAGAGCTCTCACTGAGTACAAATCCAGCCTATTTCATGCTCCTGTTTCAGAGGATGTTTTAACTGCTTATCAAATCAGCTAGCATTTTTCTAGCCTTGACAGAACAAGAGCCAACAACAGACACCGGATGCAATTCTACCTCTAATGTTTAGCATTGTGACATGATCTATTCAGCCAGGCTATGGCTTTCTAAAGTTATCCAGCAGAATGCCAGCAGTCACCCAGCAACAGCAGCTTCTAAATAGGGAAACCATGTAAAACAAAACAAAACAAAAAGTAAAACCCCTGGTCTGGAAAATACTGCCTTAACTGAAGGGAGTCTTTCCACTCCACACACTACACTAACACCAATTTAGATGAGTGAGCCGGCAAACGGTATCCCATGAGACTAGTTAAACAGGCTATGGTATACCAGCTCAATTGCCTGGACAACATCAGGAGTCAAAGCCTGGGGAGCACTTGAAGAGCATAGCAAATAACCCATCTATAAAAATAATCATCATCAAAAACAGTCATCCACAAAATTTATGCCAATCAGTACTTTGAAAAATGAGCCATCACTTTTTGTGAAGATAATGGATAGGAATTCAATCTATGTCACAGCTATGGAAAAAAATGCCCATTGCTTTGGACTATAGGGATTGCTGAGAGCACAGAATTCGGACTTAGCGCACTGCAGTGTAGAAATGGCCATGGTTAGATAGCAGCTTTCTTTTGACCAGAGTGTTGCAAAGAAATCTATTTTGCATGTAGGAAGAAAGCCTAGATGAAAAAGTTGTGCCACCAGCATCTTTAAGAGACCTTACTTGGTGCAACGTGGGTGAAACTTCAGGAGCAGTGAAGACAGTCAAACGAGTACCCACAAGTAGAACAAAACACTTACAAGATGACTGATAATGATCTAGCCTCTTACAAGTCCCAGATCAACACAGGAAGCAATACAATACTGTTCAGAGGTGCTTTTGCTAGCAGAAACACACTCAGCAACAAAAGAATTGGAAAAAATAATGAAGCCATTAATACATTTTTTTATGTTTACAACAGACTATGCTTCTGTGACATTTACTAAACAATTCTGAAGCAGCAGAAGTTTGGAGGTCCCATACACTATACTGCTTTCTACAATATATTGCCTTCTACTGCTGCATCGCCACAGTTATTAGTCATGGTATTAAAAAAAAGCAGGTGTATGTAGTAGTTGTGCCTGACAGACACTACTTAGAAAAAAATATGGGGAGGCCGCACAGTAGACTGTCAAGATTATAAACATCATGTATCTCAATGCTGTAGTTATATGGTCATTAGTGCTAAAAAAGGCTTCAGCCTCTTTTGCTGGAGAGGACTGTGATGGAGAGTATCTATGTACAATGGAACACTTCACATCCATGCAATCTTTGTACAGGCAGATGAATTGGAGACAAAATTCCAGAGTCTCTGTTCAGGACAGCAGTACCGTTTGAAGCTCTGACTTAACGTGTGCCGTGCCTTTCAATCTTGCATTTTATGAATGCTGCTTTACTTTAGAATAAGGTATGTTTAAAAACTGGAATGACACCTGAGAGAAGATTAACTCAGCCACAAGATGGGTCCTTTTTGCCCATCAGAAAAACAGACAGTATGGACCACAAAAATACCCGTTTCAGTCACAACTGATGATATCAGGACACACGTGGAGTTAATTGGTCTAGACACTGGGAGATCCCAACTGCTTCCATCCTGCTCCATTTCTGATACCAGCAGACTACCACAATACATTACTGTACTTTGGGGTCAGACTCCAGCTGCCCTCTATGTCCAGACACAGTCGGCATAGAGAAGAGGGAGATTTGCTTTGACACCCAGGAATAACTGCATCACCTTGGGAGACTGCATTTCAAGTTTTGCTTCTGATTCTAGTTATAATTACTTGGTGATGATCACCTCCCCCTTTAGCTTAATTTAAAATACTTCTGAGTTGGAGAGATAAATGACTGGAATTATCTGGGAAGAGCTGGAGTGATGGGGGAAGGATACAAAAGAACTTTTGATCTTTCAATTCTTGTAGTTAGCAAAAACATTAATTGGCAATATTTTCTTAATTTTCCTCACAGTGGTAACCTTTGTAATTGTAACCTGTAACTAGTTATAACCGTAATGTTGCTTGGTTCATACTACTTGCTGACTGTTGTGACCGAAACATGATGTTATAACTTTTAGTACAGGGAGGGGAGGAGAAACATGGCACTATTTGAGCTGACGACCCATCACCGCTCTTCCTATACAACGTTCTTTTGCATCTTATAAGGCACAACTGCCAAGTGATATTGGGACCTCAGCGCTGGGCCACCTGTCAGATACATTCATTTACGGTTACAGCTAGGCACCCAGTGAGAAGAAGGAATAAAAAAAAATTGAAGGAAAGTAAATTCTGTTTGGAAGACAACAGCACTGGAAAGAAGACAAGTGAACGTAAGGATCTCACATTCCCCTGCTGACTCTCTCATGTAGATTTTCCCCTTTTCATTTCCACTAAACACAATACGATAACTTTTAAGAACTAGGCTTTAGTCAAAAATCAAAAGTAGAAAGAAACTTCATGTACTTGTCCAGAGCTGAGGTCAGGGTTCAGCGCTGCTCTGCTCACACCATGCACAAAGCCCCTCTCAGGCAGTGTCAGGAATGCTGCTCCTGCACTCATAGGGCTTCCACACTGCCTTCCACTACCGAGGCTGAGAACCGCCTGGGTAATCCAGAATCACGGAGATAAAATGTCTTCTGATTAATGAATGCATTGAAATTTCACGGCCCAAAACATATTTTCATTGCTGGCTCTTCCCCAGATGATACTGATATTCCATCTCATGATACTTCATCACTGATACATCTCTAATGAAAAGTATAGTGAAATCTCTAAAGTAGCGTCTGAACCCTAGTTCAGCCATGCCGGACAGAGAGAACGTCTGGCTTGATGTCTTCTTTCATCACTTTCTTTTATCACATTTTACCTGCTTTCAAGAAGATGGCTGTCTTTACCTTCCTCTGAATGAGAGAGATTATTCGAGAACAGGAAATAAAATCGACTGGCAAGAAAGGAGCAGCTGCTATAACCAAACTGATGATGACAGTGCAACCATCAAAGAGAACTAAGAAATTCCTATTACCTGCAATCTAGCCATCATCTCAGATATTCAGTATGTTTTAAGTGCAAAAGCTTAATTTGTTCTTGCACACATCATGAAAGCAAATCTAAGGAAAGACCGACCACTATGCAGATGAATCTTCAAGTGCAATCAACTAGTTGATCTACCAAAAACATGCTAGGCCATAAAACCAGTAGAGTAAACTTAATCTAAAAAGATATGTTAGATTCTTTTTCCACAAACCCTTAGTCTTAAAAATAGTCTTTATGCAGATGAGAAATCCAATGGTGTTTACAAGAATAATGGTTTGCAGCATCGGGCAATAAAGGCTGAGATTCTCTTTGCAAACAGATAAATATTTGCACACTGGTACTGTGTGACCATCTACCCAAATATTATCTGTGTGCATGTAAAACAGAGCACATTTTGCCAGTTGCTTTATTTCACTAGTTGCTGGAACCATAATATCTGTTTCCTTTTCTTCCTTTCTAAGCTCTACTAGTCCATAAAAGCAAAACCCACAGTCTGTACTGATATTGAGGATACATAAGCAATGCACAGGGACTTAATACTACTAAACACTTATTCAGCACTTTATATATTCAGAGTATTGTACAAACATTAACAAATTAATCCTCAGAGCAACTTGCAGGGTACCTAAGTATTATCTTCCAAATTGGGGCCAAATCTGTTGCTCATGTATACACCCAGTGAGGTCAGGAATGGGTTTAGACTTAGGTGTCAAACAACAGCAGTAAAGGTCATAAGGATATGCCAGAAGCACTGTCAAAAACTCAGATGAGGATTCAGAAGATCTCATCTCACACACATTTTCTCTCTTGCACATATTTGCTTTCACTCCAATTCCCACTATCCCATAAATGTTGGGCTGTTTTTACTAAACTCCCATAAATACTAACATGATTTAACCAGGGAGATACCATCATTTTACACTGGAAACTCACACCTATTTTAAGGAGTATAAATGAATAAGGAAGCCTACCAAAATAAGTGGATTGTTTACTTACACTACCAAATCAAAATTAAACAGTAGTAACATATACCATATTTACTCTACTGGAATAGCAGCACTCACTATCTCAAAAAAGGACTCTCAATTATAAGAATTATTATAAAGGTTAAAAGTGCAAAACATACAGAGCTGCAAGGATGTATATCAATAACAGCACTGGTTAACACAGTTTTATAACATTTTAAACATATAAGTATCAAATGCTACAAGCATTTATTTAGGCGTCAAAGAAAAGTCTGAAATTAGTAACCACAAACAATCGCAGATCACAGCGCAGTGACTGTATTCTGGACGTGCTAGTGGTGCTTATAAAACCTATTGGTGGTTTAAAGGCTCAGACTGAAATACTGATAAGATTACATTACCCATCCTCCAAAAAGCAACGTCAAAATCAGACTAACTTCATTAACACACAAACTGGTTGCATTGGTATACAACCAGAATGGAGATGATCCTTGTTAATAGGTAACATTTGAACTATGGGATGGACAGAGAGAGAATACACCCAAACCTAAAATAGGTGCAATTCTTACCATGAAACTATTGTGAAGAGAGAACAAGAAGCTGGCTAATGAGCATGGCTGCTGAGGTTTGAAATCAGGATGGCAGCTAATGCTGGGGTTAGTTGCTCACAAGCTCCACGTGGCCCTGAAAAGGGCGGTGCTTCTGTAGCAGCTGGCAGGGTTTATCCACTCAACTTTCTCCAGCCCTGAAAAACAGCCTGGCAGCCTTCTAGCTCTCCTTGCTCTCAGATGTACCTTTTCTTCTTTTATGATCAATAGACCCAGGAGAGACTTCAGAGAAAATGTTGGCCTCAAGTACTCAAAATACTCAAGAGTCAAGTCTGGCATCTTTAGAATACCTGCGGGTAGTCTGGCAAATCAAATATCCCACATCCACCCATCTCTAATGATGATTATTATGCACCAACAGCTGTCTACAGTTCAATGGATGAGGATCTAATTGATCTCATTACCTCCCCCCATATAAAGTGATGAGCGGTCCTGCTCTGTGGGTCTGGGGATCCTATACTGACTAAGGGCCTTGTGCTGAAGACCTGGAAACAGACTATTTGGTAGTGCTGTTAGTTTGTTTTCAGCTGGTCAAAATCCACAGAAACAAACATCTTGCAGTATACTGTATAATATATTACAATGTGGCTTTTGTCTTACCAGTTTAATACTGACTAGCTCTGATAGCATTCATATGAATATTAATTTTGTAATAAAAAGCAAGAGACTGGTGTATTAGTTATGTGTTCTTTTGTTACTCTTAGTCTTTAATTATTATTATTAATGCTATTATGTCCAATTTCCCCTCACCTCGCTCACCCTTGCAGTCTCCATTGCGGTGCCCTGTCTCAGGCAGCGAGCTCCTTCTGGAGCCAACAACAATGTTACTCAATTAACCCTCTGGCAGGGTACACTACAGTATATAAACGGTGTTGCTTCCCCTCCTACAAGTCTCTGAACATCATTTCTGTCCTGCTCCCTATGATAAAGTCAGGGACCCAAACAACTTCCTTCGGCTTGGGCTGCCTGCCTGGCACGGCTGGCCCCATACACAGTTTGCCATGTGGCAGGTATAGCCGAAATATTTATGCTCAGGTGCTTGTGTGAGATGAATCTGTATTTCAGATTTTAAAAGTTGCATTTCCAACAAAAAGAAGAGCCATTTGCAAGAACAAAAGGCCTGAGTCCACCTCTTTTGGGTAGGTGTAAATCCTCTGTCTTTAATAAAGTTATACCTGATTTATAACTGTGAGAGAGGAGATTCTCGCCTGTAATATAAAATGCTCAGCTTTCTGCAGTTTGCTTATTCATAAAGATTACTTCAGTGTCACTGTGGAAAAGATGCAATGAAAAATACCTACTACTCTGCAGCTATGCAACTGCCAAGTCTCTCATTTTTAAAAGAATACCACTGTTCATTTGCTAGTCTACAGCAGATATATTTTTAACATAAAAACACTATATTTAATTGGTTATGGATCTCAGTTCTTTTAGCACTACTGGAAATCACACAAAAACACATTAGTACAGAGCAATTAGTGCAATGGCAGTAAACAACTAAGGCACTATTAAGCTGTGGGTGATTAAATAGTATTACTTCTTTATTTTTTATGATATTAGACTTAGAGAAGATTTTAAACATATATTCCCGTTAATATTAATAAATGATATAAAGAGCAGGTGTCTAACTTTCTTAAGATGATTTTAGTCCGGGCACTTCCGTTTATAAGAAATATTTTCTTTTAATGCAAGATCTGTCTCTTTATATGGTGTATCACACTATTTCTTATCTCACTACACTGGGACATTTATACTGTAATATTATTTGATGGGAGTTATGAAATCACACACTGTTCCTTCAGAAAATAATACCCGTATCTCTACCACCAAGGAACAAAGAGCTACCAAACTCCCAAAATAATATGCAATTATTTATATCTGTGCAAAGAACAAACCGGGTACTATTTGACAAATTTACTACAATGGGTTGTAACAAACACTGTGATAAGTTAGCTTGAATGGCAGTAACCTTCAGGCAACATAAAAGACGAGAATCTGACCCAAGGACAGAACCCTTGTGGTATACCTTTTTAATCTGCCTAGCCCTCACAATCTCTCTGGACTCTGTACTTGTTTATAGATCATCCTCATGGTCTGGCACATCTTTTCCTCGGCATCTGATTAAGTTAACAATGTGCTGCTATTTGCATGCAGATTTGCCAGGCCTTTCTCTACAGCTGCTCCCAAAGACTTGGTCTTTCTCTGTAATGTGATAGCACAGCAGTCAGTAAATGCAATCTTTGTCAAACCCAGGTGTGCTCTTGATTTGGTTCTCATTCGTTCCAAGCAATTTTTCTTTCTGTAGCATTTATAAGGCTCTATTATAGTATAGCCACATCTGGAGCTAAAATTCTTCTATTAATTATATACTTTTGCCACTATAAAGACAAATTCAGAGACAGCTACTAACATTTTTGTTGTTGTTCTTATTCCCTTTTTGACAGCCTGTATTTTATTTCTGTAGAAATTTCATTTTTAAAGCAGCATTCCTGAATTTTAGTTCCATAAAAACAGTAATGCAAGCATGAAATCTAAATATTTAGTATCTCTAGTCTAAAACCATGCTATCAATAGCAATATAAACTATTAAGCTTTTTTTTTTTTTAACCTTTCAATACTTTGCATACAAATACGATATTATAATAATTTATCTGTCTCATTAAAAGAGTTACAATCTACTTGGGAAAGAAAGAAAGTGGTTAAACAAAAAAACAAAAAACTTACTCGGTTCCCTAGTGGACGCTGGTTCACATCACAGAATCACCAAACAATTTGTTCCCTCCACAGTCAAAAAGCAGAACCAAATTTGATCAGCATGGTGACTTAAATGCTGTATTTTCTTTGTGCAATGAGGGTAATTTTTCAAGATCAGGTTTGAAGTAGATTAGTGCAGAAATATGAGCTAAGCCTTCACTCTTATCATCTGAGTATGGATAAAGGATGTATTCACCCAAGAGCACCGCAAGTTATTTTCTAAGAAAAATTTTTCCTACCTCTTTTTTTTGTGTGTGTGTGAGTACAGAGATCATCACAGCGAAGTAATAAATGGAAACTAGCAAACAGGTTTGACAAGTGAATATTTGCTGCATAAATGTACATTTAAGAGGAAATACTAGAAATCTTATTTCTTAATTTTAAATCTAATTTATGATCCAAAAGGTAGGCTTCTTTGCTAGGTAAATACCTATGCATTAGAAGAGGTCAGCACATTTTTAAATTACAGGAGCACTACAAAGAAATACCAAACCCCTCAAATGGGGAATGAATTCCATCTGACCAAATCATCCTTAGGTGGTCTCCTCTAACCCCTGGTCAAGTAAGGTTAACATGGATGCAGTGGGCTGATATCCTGACTTTAATATGAATTCTTTTAAAAGGGAGTATAAATGGCAACTTTTTTTTCTTTAATCATATTTCTTCTGTTCTGCTTTCACTGCTTTTTTACATATTTGTATCAAAATTTTAAAAAATGCAAGCGTTCCATGCCTGTGCAGCTGAATTCACTGAAGCACTGATGATTTCTGAACTATTTTTCTTTAATAAAATTACAAATAAAAATATCCGACTAGCTTTACCCATGAAAAAGAAAATATAGCTGTAATGTTCCTCATGGCAGACTTTTTAAACTATTCTATTGAGGAAAAAGCTTTCATTTATTTATAGCACATTTTATCTTCCTAAATCACTTATTTCAGATTATTAGTTTGGCCTTATATACACACACTCCTTTGCACATACACACAGACACACGCTGACATGCATACATACACACGCAAAATGATAAAAAAATCAGCAGACAGACAGAAGCTGTGTAACCAGATTACATCACAGGTTACGATGGAAATAAATAAAAGAAAATCTCTTTTGCTTCTATAGCGTGGTATTTTAGTGGTGATGGTTTGACTTTTGGCCCACACACATATGCCAATGGCAAGGCTAACTCTAGGGACTAACAAAAAAGAATGTGTGTTCACAGCTGTACAGTACACCAATACAGATTACATGTTTTCAGTGTTGCGGCCACAACAGAATGCTAATTAACATACTGGAGTGATGAGAACGGCTGTAAGGGCCTTATTGTTCCATTATTTCATGCAGCCCAGCTGCCTTTGTTTATGTCACTTATCCTCTCGTGCCACAGGTTTTTACTCCAAAAATACTATCCCAATACAACGTTAATATTTAAAAAACAAAGAGGTGGCAGATTGTCATTTTTGTGTCAGTCTCAAACTGCAGAACTGTTAAGCTGTTCTGGTTCGGTATTTAGAAATAATTTAACAGCCATATTCAGACACTGCCTGCATTCTAACATAATGGCTGAATACTTGAACCAAGCAAATGCATAACTATCCTGACATCACTTATGAGATTTAGATTGGTCAGTTAATGGAAGTCTTTACCAGAATCAATACCATAACAGGTTCTTGAAATGAACGTGATTTTTTACACAGAGTGCTGTGAACAATAAGTACAGAAATATCCTACCTTTGTATACAGCACAAAGGAACTGGGATTTGAAATTAAGAAGCAATTACAGTTTTTTGCAAAGTAATGTTACAGTTGATTATTAGAAATAAACACATACAAAATAAACACTTTTTAATAAATAGCTGGAGAATATTAAAATTCCACAATCCTATTATTCCTTTTTTTCCTACTTTTTTAACAGCCATTTTATCTGCTAGCTTGGTTATCATGTTGCTGTTAAGGATTAATATTGATGATTGTTGGCAACAATGGTTAAATATTGCAGAAAAACACTTTTTATGAAAGAGATGTAGCCCTATCTGACTCTAAGTAATATTAGTTATGCCTGCTGCTTTGACTTCTTTGATTGATTTATGAAAAAAGCAATGTTAAATACCATTATTATTCTTATTTGTGTTACAGTAGTGCCTGAATGTCTTTCCTGATATTGGCCAGATTCAGATCCAGGACCCTGCACTACAGCTAAGGAGACAATAACTTCCTAGTACAAAAGAAGAAAACAGTCCCTGTCCATGGAGGCTCACACCTGTCAGCTCTGATCCAAAAGCATTTATGTTTCTGAACAGAGGAATCCACCAATATGGCCCCATTGACTTCTGTGAAACCACACACTGGGCTAAATTTACTTACGGGTTTAAAGAAACTCGTAAGGTTTTATTTAGTGAGTAGCAACAAGTGTGCAACTTCATGTGAATAAGTGTGAAACAAGGTGGGGGGGAATGGCCAAAGAAAACCAGGACGCTGGTAGTAAGAAGTTCAATGTACTGCTACCTGGTTACAAGTCAAAGTTTCTTTCCTTCATTTACTTGGTGTAAACAAAAAAGAAACATTAATGATAAAGAGGTTTCCAAACAATTTATTCCATCAGTTGCCTGTAATTGCTGCCAGTGCCTGAGCTTGGCTAGAACCTGAAGTGTTAATGGTGCATTTCTTCCTCAAATTAAAAAAAAAAAAAAAAAAAATTTTAGTTCCATTTTCACAAGTTTAGCTTTACCAACAAAGGGTGAGAGAGCTAACAACATACCTGTCACCTCAGACTTAACCCAGCGAACAAAACATCAGGAAGGCTAAGTCTTCCCAAAAATGTCATCTCCCTAATCAAAGACATACTGTTGTTAATCACAAAGCACACCAAAATCCTGAAAACATCCAATTGAGTGAACAAGCCCTAGTTGCTTTTTAATGAGTTTAACTGGTAATCTCAGATAAACGTGGAACTGCTTGAAGTGTCTGTCTTATGTAAGGCAGTAATGAGAGGATTTAATGTTTTCTACAGCCTACACAGCTTATAACGGTGAACATGCCACAGGTGTGGTACAATCTAATATATAGTAGTTTCTCAGCTATGACCATTCGCCTACTGTGGACAGAACATAGATTTTTTTTTAACTGGATCCAGGAGCTAGCTAAATTACCCAGCTGCTTTGTGTTTAAGCCTCCAGCTAGCTTATATACCAATAATAATAAACTTGCTATAATAGCAACCCAGTCTATTACGGTGTTTCTCGCTCAAACTGAAAGTGGGCCACTTTTACTTCAGCTATGTTCATGGATGACACCATGGGATTTGTCCCTTCCTAAAAGTGTAAAAACATTCTAAAAAGTTACAAGTAGGTGCTTAATTAATGGAGTTTTGTTTTGTTTTCCAATAGGATGATCTGCTGGTTTATGATACAGGCACACAATATCCTAAGCCTATCAGTTGGGAATGCATTGGAAAGTTGGCTTTTTATTCATGCTTATTTGCCAAAACAAAGCAACACCTAGTCACAGTCACAAAATGAAGTATGAACAATGGCCTCACTAAATTTTGCATACTACAATCATAGGTACTAAAAAACTTCTCTCCAGATAATCCACTCATGCATTTATTTTAAAAAATAAAATTTAATTCTGACATCAATTAAATAAAATTGTTTACAGTATGTAGTAGGTGTGTTGTTGGAACTGTGATAGTCTGTTCTAAGAATGACAAGTGTTATACAGAGATGTAATAGCTTTTACCAGACCAGCCAATACAGCTGTTGGAAAAAAAAACAAAAAACAAACAGACAAGATTTTGCGACCAGAAAAAGGACTTGTTCACTCTAAAATGTAGCAATTTTTTCCCCACAGAGATATCTGTTAGTTTACTAAAATGTTACATCTCTATAAACCCTGTCTTTCTGAAAACACATTATAAAAATAACTGTAAAATTAACACTTAAAAAAAAGCCCCAAACCAACAAAACACCAGAGCTTATGTTGCGACTTCCTTCAAGATAGGAAAAAACCTGCCATGACTAGACTGTATCTATTGCTTCATAACTTTCGGTGAACTACTTTCAATCTTAGTTTATGAAATTCTATTGAAATTAACTTCTTGCAGCCAAGGCTGATAAAAATAACAGCAACAAGGCACTAAAACACTAATAAACTGATTACAAGGTCACATAAATGGATATTCATATAGCTGCTGGGCATAGTGCATAACTAACTTCAGGTGCAAACCATAAAATACTGCAGTGTGTATGTAAGCACAGGCAACTACAAGAAGAGAGTTGTCACATTTCAAAAATATATATCCTCTCTGTATTTAATTAGGCATTTAACTTAAAATTATTGCCACCCTAATTGTAGATTTTAAATCGCTTCTAGAGCTGAATTTACCAAAGCCCAAGAATTTTGTAACAGCGGCTCCAACTCTGCAAGAAAACCTTGCCAGTTCACATAGGAGCTGCAAGACTCTCCTACGTTATTTGTCTACATCATATACAGCATCCTCACTACAAACAGACATTTTCAAAATAACCCTCAAAAAAGGGCAATTCTGTTTTCATAGTCACTTCCAGACAATCCTCAGTAAGAAACAGACTTAGCTGGAAAATCCTCACTTGCAGACAAACCAGTCCAGGCACTATACAGCTGTCACAAGGCTGACAGCTTATTGTATGGAGGAGATCATACCTTCCCACAGAAAATCTCATGGGAAAGGCTGGGAACGAAAGAAATCCTGATGTGATCCATCCAACTGAGCAGGGCAGCAGTTGCCTTCTGCCAAAAGGACTAACCTGGCAGCCCCATCAAGTCTATCACATTTAACCCTGCCCCAGCCCTCCTCACTCCAAAATATGGCTGAAAGACCTCCATACCTTGCTCATGCCCAAGCCCCCAGTGTCCCCCTGCTCTGTGCCATCACATGCCAGATAGAGTTGTCAGTTTGGTCTGGGATGAGCTAGCCACTTCAGTTGTACATGTGGTCATGAAGCAGGAAACCAGCTGTGACGTAGTGCAGAGGAGTCCCACTGGAAAGCGCACTCTCCAGCAACAGCCTAGCATGATGGCCCTCTCCTCACCAGCAAAATTCATAGCTGCTCCACAAGGGAAGCAGATAGCAAGTCAAGGACATCTGCACAGGGGCTTTGTGCCTCCCCACAAACTCTAATCCAATTACAGCCATGCTTTCATGGATCCTTAAGAGGCTCCACGAAAAAAGATGGCTTAAGGCTTGAGTTGCATTCATTTTTCCTGATCTTCGTGGACCAGAAGTTGATGATTTGCAGCTTCCTATAGTTCCCAACCCACCCAGCCCTACCTGCCGGCCTCCACTCCTTCCCCCCACAGTGCTCCATCATCAATCAGTTCTTCAGATGCTTGCCAGAGATCTGCTTTGTTCTGCATCCAATTCCATAATAAGAATTTTATTCCCATGCCTGTGCTTTCCGCCTGGGAAATTGAATCCTTCATGCCATTATCCTTCCATCCATATTGTCCTCAGACCGTATGGAAAAGCTTCCACAGTAGTCTAGAAAAAGGAAGCCTGCTACAGAAGCCGGGCCCTCCATCTGCAAGAAGTAGCTTTCCCACATCAGGATTCCCCTTCTCTGAGAAAAAAAACCTGTTGCATTTCAGTTCCCTAGTGCAAAAAACAGGATCTCCAGACTTGAAAATCATGTCATATAGAGCATAAGGCATTCCCTTGGCCTTACGGGATTCCCCATGGCCAAGGGGATCTTGGGGCTGGATTCTGTAGCTGAGGAAGCATTATTCTGACTGGGCTCACTGTCCCCTGGATGACCCTCAGTAGGCATGTGCTTTCCACACCGCATCACAGGAAACATGATGGCTTCATTTTTTCTTTGTTAAGTTTTGCTTAAGTTGTTTTGTTTTTCCAAGTTTTACTTAAATTTGGAGTTTGAGAATTTGGAGTTCTGCAGAAGTCCCGTGACTTTGGCACAAACTCTGGAATACCGCATTGCTGAATTGACACGGCTGTAGTTCAACCACTGATGTCCAAAGCCACATTCCCTCTAGCTAACTGAGTTTTTTCCAGTGCTCACAGCACACCCAAAGCATGCACTATTAATCAGCTAATGTAAACCGCGTTATGCCTTATTATATTACAGACACTGGATTTCTGTGTTTGGTGGTATGATCTTGTTACTTTAGAGATATTTTCAAAGAAAATGCTGCTTCAGTTGGGGTGGGTTTGTGAACTGCCAAGCATAAAACACACATCAGCCTTTTAAAGCAACCAACTGGCATTACCATAACACTGTCATTTAATGTATATGAAGTTATACTTTCAAATACTCAGACATAACTGAGTGCTCAAAATCCCTTATTTGAAGAACAACATAATAATAAGAAATAATAATTATAGCAATAACTGCTTAGTATTTGTATGATAAAAGTGCTGAAAAGACATTAACTAATTAGTGCTCACAACACCCATGTGAGGCAGAAAAGTATAATTATCCACATGCTACAGATGGAAAACTGACAATGTGGAGTTACCTGCCTTTCTGAGACATGCATGAGGGGATAATCACCTAATGCAAATTCATCAAAACCCCTAAGGGGAAAGCACCAGTACAACGGTCACACAGGTTCAGGTTCCTCCCTGCGAGCTCTGATGCAGTGAGCGTGCACCACAGAGAGAAGCAGCGTGGAGGGGTGCGGGACAGACACATGTACCTTGCGTCTAGAAACTGTGTGGAGAGGAGACAGAGACAGCTGCGCAGATCATTAAAGGCAGCCTGATTATTTGAGCTTGACACCTTTTTCTAGAACGTCACTCACAGTGATGGGGTAGTAGAGCCAGGATGGGAAGCCAAGTGGCCTCTGCAGGAGGAAGACACCTGTGCTGAACCCAATTGAATATACAGCTTTTGCAGCACAACCTTTGACCACGTACTTAAGATTCAAATGAAACACTTGGGGTTTCCTACACATTCCTTGCATCTATTTTAGGAGTCAGGTAGGCTGGGTTTCTTGCACATGGTACATTCTGAAAATGGCTCACTTAAAGGGATTTTTTTTTTTTTTTCTGTAAGACTGTTAGCTCAATTCTGTATGACCAAGAGGTTTGGGTGACTTGCATAAAGCATGGATAAAACTACTGCTACCAATCACAGTCGGAGGCTGATCAAAGCCAACATTCATTAACTTCGAACACAAAATTGTCTGAATCCATCAGTAACTGCAATGGTGCCTAATTAGAGAAGGCATCACCTATTTCAAAAGCCATGCTATCTAGCTGGACCATTGAGCAGTAGAGAAAAGTAAAGAGTAGCAAAATCTCATATGAAGGAATTAAAAAAGCACAGTGATTTCACTCTTTATGCATGGCACAAGTTATCATCTCAAACAGTGACATCGATAATAGGGGCCTTTATTTAGAGAGTGCTGAGCTTCAGCAATTCCCATTCACTTTAGGTGGAATTGAGGGTGCTCAGCAGGACAGAAAAAAACAGTGACCAGCTAAACATTGTAGTGTGTGGTCCAGGAAGCTGGAGAGTGCCTGGAGAAAAAGGAAGAACCATAATTAAATACAAACCTAATGGAACACGGACAGCCAGGATCCTGTGTTCTCCCCAGTAGCACTTACCAGAGTGAAATGGAGAAACAATAATCTAAGCTTTATTCCATCTAGTCCCCCTTCCACATAAACAGTCTCGGAAAAATAACAGTGCAGCTATCAGTCCCAGGAAAGAAACTGCATTGAGGGAAATCTAAACAAAAGTTTTACTTCAACTTAGAGATTAAGAGATATTCAGGACCCTTTCTCACATACATTCATTGATGTTGCAAATGGTTTTTTGCTCTTTGTTGCTCCTGCCCTTTTGCATTCAATCTTTGAGTACTCCAGCAAACCAGTTTCACTAGCAGGAATATTTATGAAAAAAAAGGAGCTTCAATAACTTGTCAAAGTAACCCTGAGCTGTATATTAGATTGTAACATTTAAACACAGCAATTCCTAATGGCTTGGCCGTGCAAGAGGCTGGCTGTGACTCCCTGGGAAACCCCACCCATCAGCAAGCAAAGCACTTGCTGGAAATGATTAAGTGGGCTCCTGTGTGGGCCCGGAGCAGGTGGTGCATTATCCCAGCGGGGTGAGGAGACTGCAACCTCCCAGCAGAGAATTCGCCTCCTCCTGAAGTCAACAGGAGTGCTGCCGTCAAACTCAACGGGGCCAGGACCTCGTCCAGCGAGTGCACTATGCAACCCAGGGGAGCAAACTCAGAAGCACCCAAAGCTGGGAAGAAGGCATGAACTGACTGTTGTTATTTTATTGTTTTTGTTGCTAATAAAACAAAACCCCAAGGAGGAGCAGAGTTTTTAGTCTACTTAGTATAGATTTTCTTTTAGAGAGTATTAGGATAGGCATCTGCTTCCAGTTACATCTATTAGCCAATGAGGAAACGTAAACAACAGCATGTGACTTCTGCAACTAATCAACATGGTGAATATTTACAACAAACTGTTTACAATGCAAACAATCAGCAGCCCAAGCATTGCTCCATGAAGAACACTGCAAATAATTTCGAGCAACAAAGCAACATGAGAAAATGCCTATCTGTTCTCCGACAATTTGTGAACAAAATAAATTACTCCCCAAACTCACATAATTTCAGGTCTTTTAGGATCTTTGCCATTGAAGTCAATGACAGTTTTGCCATCAACTTTTACACAACAAAGCACCCAATATTTAACAGGAAACTACACTCTCAATTTTTAAATTACTTTGAGTATCACAACACATCCCAGAAACAGCCTGCCATTAACAACCATATACAGACCACCAGGAGCCCTGCTTAGAAAGTTTTTACCCTTCTCAGACCAATGAGTCTAAAATATTTTGCAAAGACTTGGAATTCCTATAAAATCTGATTTTATTTTAATTACAGGCTGAAATTAAATATTTTGGTGATCTATGGACTACAGAAAAGACTGGCATCAAATCTTCAAGCAAATTCAGAATCCAACATCACCCCTCCCTTGCATAGGCAATGAAATTATAAACC
>NC_091492.1:13599349-13601849 GCF_947461875.1 Haliaeetus albicilla
GAAATGGCCCTACGTGCAGAATGTCCATAAGACATCAGACTTTCTAATGATACGTAGCTAATAGACTGTCAACAATTTTCAACTAAATGGGAAGAAACTTCGGTAAGCGTTCGGACCCCAGCGCAAGAGGCGGCGAAGGCCGCGGGGCGCAGGCCGGCGGTGGGGCACTCCCGCTCCCTTGCCGGGCAGCACACCCCGCCGTGCCTGCCTGCCTGCCTGCCTGCTTCCACGCCGCACGACGCTGCCTCCTCTTCCCTTTCCCAGCGGCACACACCACCGCGCTGGGGCGGCTTGCTCGGGACGCCGCTGCCCCGCGGGCCGGGCTGGGGCGCCGAAGCAGGCCAGGCTGGTCCGGGGCGGGCCCGCACCCCGCCGCAGCCCGGCCGTCGCGCTGTGGTTGCCGCGGCAACCGGCCGCCCCGGCGGGTGGGTTTGGGGAAGGGGAGGCTGTACACAGCGGCGCCTTTCAGCCGCGGGCTTTGCTGAAAGGCTGCCCTGCCGCGCCGGGGAGGGGAGGCGAGGCGAGGCGAGGCGAGGCGGCCCGGCCCGGCCCGCAGGGAGGCTTCGAGGCGGCCCTCACCAGGCACCTGCTGCTCGGGGCAGGAGGGTCCCGCCGGGACCTCCGCTGCTTCCTTCAGCGTCTTGTGGAAAATACTCCCTACAGCACGTCCTTTAGGACTGCCTTGCCCTCACCAGTTCCTAACTTTTCTTCACGGTCTTAGCCCTCCCTCAAGACTTCAGGGACGGTGCTCGGGCAGGAGACTGGGCTGGGCAGAGAGCGAGGGGGCCCTCACACTGGGCCAGGAGCCCAGGTCCTGACCCCCACTATTTTCATGTGAATCCACACACGAAAATTTTCACACAAAGTACTTGGTGTATTTGAACAGATTTCAAACCTGCTGAATGTCCAGATTTGCACTAATCGGTGGGAGTCAACCCATCAGGCCATACACACGGAGGAGGAGGAGGAGGAAGAGGAGGCAGCTGTGCACATGGCAGCCCCCGCCACCTCCCCACACCCAGCCTGGGGCAGCCTGGCAAAGCACCCTGGACTTGTCCCACCAGGAGGTCCCCACCACCAGCCCGTGGCAGGCACCCACCTCACAAACCTGCCTGCCACCCACCTGAAGGCAAAGGAAGGCAGCTTTCGGCACAGGTTTGCAGTAACCTTTTTCAGAATGTTTTACACAAGGCAGAGTTAGCTTATTTCTTCTCAGTACCTTACATCTTCTCCTTGTCTCCCTATCTTGCTACTACAGGACTTGCAGAACACCCTCCATAAGTAACGGTGCTTTTTATGACTACCAGGTCTTGGAAAAATCAAGATTTTAGATTTTATTTTTTAATGTATTGTCTGTTATTATACTGCTCCACACATATACGCATCCAGTTCAAAAGCTACATCAATTACACAGGAACAGTAGGAATTAGCACTACTTTCCTGGAACTTCAGTATTTCTTTTGGCCTAGCAACTCGTTGGTTGTGCTGTTACCACTAATAACCTCATCCTCTAGGGTTGAAAAACTTTGTACTTTTAGTTTATAATGGCAAAATTAGTAGCTAGAATGATGATATGTAATTCTTCTTTGTAAATAAAACACTTACTGTTCATTCAATCAATATAAATCAAGCTATACAAACTGCTTCCTTGTGTATCGTCTTCATTAGCTGGAAATCTCTAAGTTTGGTCCTGTAATCAGCTAAGCTTGGAACAAGGCTAAAGGGGAAAGGCAGGGATTTAGTGCTTAAGTCACTTTGCTAGTCCTAAATCCTGGGACTAATCTGTGCCAACTGAGACTTCACAATTGCTTCTACCTCTAGACTTTCTACCAAGAGTATCCCAACCACTTTGAAATAAATAGCTAGCTAAGGCACTTGTAGCAATGCTGTAGAGCACTGTGGATCTCAGCAGGACAAGTGTCACACGCTGACTTCCAGGATACCACATTTGTCAGGAGTACCCAAGTTAATGTATTTAACATTAGATAACATTTAACAACAGATAGCTAGGCCAACTGCAGCAAGAGTGATGGCTCCAGCACAGTCATCTCTACAGAAACTGCTACATAAAACCGAGCAGTCCAAAGAACAATTCAAGCAATGTGTCTTTCGCTTCTGTAATCTGACTGGGAGATGGCTTTTTCCTCTATACCCTATTAATTAGATGTGAATTAGAAGCGGGTAGTCTACCTAGATGTTATCTTGCAAGGTATTTGAAGTACAAGCTGCTGCCTCCTGCCTACTATTTGCCTCCATTACCAGCAGCTCCCTTCCTAGAACTGAATTTCTAGGCATGAGAAGTCACTGCCTTCTAAGTCACTGGGTTCCAAGTAGTTTCTGAATAATTTATTAAAACAGCTCTAAGCCCCCCCCCCCCCCCCCCCGTTTTGGTAAAATATTTATTCTTTCTTTAAAGAGGAGTTTGATAGATGTAATCATCTAAAGAATGTCCTGCCAGTTTTAAGTTAGTCACAGATACAGCTGTGCAGATCATGTTTCC